>NC_044056.1:24469304-24726804 GCF_902167405.1 Gadus morhua
ACAACAGGTATTTTATTCAAGGTAAACTAAAATTTCAAATACAAAAGAAAAGGCTTCATAATGTAGGCAAATCTTTATGTTACTGAAATAAATTCTAAAGGACACAGGATGCTATATCAGTGATATTGACTCAGAGACTTTTTGTTAAGTGTACGCTAATAGGTTGGTATTTTTTCACTATCAAAAGCTGTACAAATGTAAAATACAAACAAAAATAACGTAACTATTTTCAAGCCAAAATCCAATCGTCCTTATCATAGAAAACTATACATCAGGGAAAGAGAATATAACAATTTGCCCTACAGCGCCACCTTGTGGTTGGTGAGACAGCATAGAAGTAAAAACATTTACAGTATATCTCCAGTTTTAATAGTAAGTGTAAGTACATGTGGCATATCTTTTAATTGTATCTATTTTGCAGACAATCCTCCATTCTACAATAGACTCAGTTCTCCCGTCCAGTTCCCTTGTCAGAAGCGAGGGTGTGGGCCCGGTCTGGGACCCCCGCCGGGGTGTCGGGGTACACCAGGAAGCCAGAGAAGGTGGTGTACCGCCCCTGGTTACTGTAGACGGCGTAGCGATCGTCCTGCTGGCTGTACAGCCACACACTGTCCCCCTGGCGCAGGGCCAGCAACAGGCTCTGGCTCTGCATCTCCCTGCGCTTGGACGTGTCCTCGTCGAACACCATGGCCTGTACCTCGCCCCGGCCCGTCATCAGCTTGACCGACACAGCCCTGCGTGGGTGCTTCCCTACAGTGAACGCAAAATAGTACGCCCCCGGGTAGCCGCAGGTGAAGACCCCTGACGTCTTGTTGAAGTGGCGCCCGATGTTCACGTACTCCACGTCAAAGCTCAGGGGCTTCTTCTCCTTCTCTTCTCCGCCGCTGGAGCTCTGGCCCAGGGAGGTGGAGGTCCGGGCCACGGAGAAGGCGGACCTCGGCTCCAGCTCTGGGGCCTGGCCATGGTGCAGGCTGGACCCTGGGTCGGCTCCCTGAGGGGGGCACTCTGGGTGGGACGGCCACGGCTGGCCCAGCTGGTTGTGGTTGTTGTAGTGGCTGGCCGCCGTCACGTCGGGGTAGACCAGGTAGCCGGAGAAGGTGATGTACGGCCCCACGTTGCTGTAGAGCGCATACTGCGCGCCCTGCTGCAGCAGCAGCCACACAGTGTCCATGGCCTTCAGTGTGATCATCAGGCTCTGGCTCTGGACCTTTCTTCCTTTCTTGCGGTAGTCATCGTACGCTATGGCCTGCACCTCCTCCCCGTTCTTCACCAGTATGACGGACAGCATCTTCTTGGGGAACTTTCCTACCGAGTAGGAGAAGTAGTAGGCGCCGGGCACCCTGCAGCGGAAGTGGCCTGTGTCGGGGTTGAAGTCGCCCCCCGTGTTGACCAGAAGCTTGTTGAAGGTCACCGCCTTCTGGCTGCCCCCGACCACACTGTTGCTCCTGGTGGCAGAGAAGGCCGACTGGAGACCGCTGGTCCCCGGGGGGACATGGAGGGACAGGACTGACCCCAGGCAGAGGAGCATGCTGAGGAGCCCGGCCAGGTACCAGGACGCAGCTCCTGGAAGGGCCATAGAGAACTCACTCGTTAGCCATGGGGTTATTATGAAGATTAATATGAAGATGATTACATATGCATGGAACAAAATAAACAGAGATATGAGGTTTAATAAAAAAGTGCATAACCAGGATTGATTTTGCAATGTGTTTTACTCCTCCATCTTTCTCTTGTATGAATAGTAACTCCATAGTAACTCCATACCAATAAAACAATGTCAAAGGCCAAAGTTAACCACTACATGCCCGAGTCTGAGAAAGTGTGCCTGAGTGCTATAGAACTTAAAGCTAGCGGCCGGTGGAAGCAACAGCCCTCTTAATTCAGCTGATATAGGCTGTTCTCTGTGTGCACTGAGAGGCTGCACTGGATTACACGCTGGTTCATCTGTTCCTGTGTGTGGGAGGACAATGGAACCTACCGGGTAACGGTGGGGGGGAGGTGAGGGGAGCCCAATACAATACAAAAGGTAAACTTTTAAACGTTGAATATTTTTTATTATATCTACTTAGTTTGTGTGTGTATCTGTGTGCTTTTGGGTGTCTTTGCATATTATGTATCTTTATTGTAAATATCAATAAATAATAACTCAGATTTTATCCCCACATTATTTTACTACATACTACATGAGCTGCTTTGTTTAAACATTAAGAGCGATGGAAAGTGCCAGCAAGACCGTGATATGGTGGCTACACAGTTTTAAACATCTTAAAATGTTAATCGATAATGGACATTTTTTGACGTATCAAGGAAGCGAACATGAGCTGTGATTTAATGCTTAAAAAGATTTTAGAATCGCAACCAAAAGTTTTCACATGCTGCCTGTAATTATACATTTTTGATTCAGCACGAATTATCTATGTATAACATCCCCCATAGTAAGACACTGATGTTATAACAAAGGTAATGTTAGTTAGACATTTTGGATATAGGCCTACACAACGTTTCGCCATCTAAAAGAATGTTAACAAAAATAAAAAGTTTCTTAAACAATACTTTTTTTCTATATAGTTAAGCAAATAATTCTATCAATTTGTAATGTAATTCTTACAGATTATACTTTTACTCCCTGTCTGAAACCTACCTGTTCGGTTGGTTTGGTGCAGAGAATGCTTGTCCATAGTTGAACCCGCTGTAGCCTACTTTAATAATCTCCAGCTAGGTTGGTGCACTGCTGAGGTACTCAGCCTAAATAACCATGAGATATGGCCTCTGCTTTTACTGATATGTCAGGAGGAGGAGTCCCAGAATCCTACGGCTCACATTCTGCAAACTCAACCGAGTACACATCTGTGCTACCACAGTGCCCCCCCCCCCCCCCCCCCCCCCCCGCCCCATTTTAATAACAAGATTGGACTGTCATAAGGCAACATAGCTAATGCAACAATTATAATTAAATAATAAATACTAATAAACAAATACTACCGAATACTAACAAGTGTTTATTAATTAAGCAGGCATGATTACAATGGGAATAGTTAAACACTCAAACTCTATATTATGAACTACAGAGCATACTGTCCATGCTCTTTAGTTCATAGACAGTATATAGTATATACTGTCCATGAACTGAGTAAGAATAGACTTGTTCACATATTAGATTCACATGAATGATCCCAGGTAAAACATAAATATAATAGAAACTGAAGACACGTTTCAAGAAAACAAAAACGACATGCACAGATGTTTGGTAAGTCACACACATTTTTGGAAA
This sequence comes from Gadus morhua, assembly GCF_902167405.1. NCBI lineage: Eukaryota > Metazoa > Chordata > Actinopteri > Gadiformes > Gadidae > Gadus > Gadus morhua. The sequence continues at coordinate 24,472,576 of NC_044056.1, forward strand.
GTCACACACAGTTTGGTTAGTCACAGAGTTTTGTCAGTAACACTTTTTTGGTAAGTCACACACATGTGTGGTCAGTCATACACGTTTGGTCAGTCACACACATGTTTGGAGAGTCCCACACATGTGTGGTCAGTCACTCACATCTTTGGTCAATCCCAAACATGTTGGGTCAGTCACACACGAAGTCATCACTGCAGAGGCTGCAGGGAGCTCAGCAGCGGACCAATCAGCAGCGGTCATGACGCAGAGACCGGAAGCCGTTCCGCTGTCAGCCAAGAGGAGAAGCACTGAGGACGAGCCGTGAGAAGACTTAAAGACAAGATGGCAGGTCTGCCCCGCAGGATCATTAAGGTACGTTACATACACGTCTGGATTATATACGGTATTCTTTTGTGTTTCAGACCCGACGCGGATCACTCTGTTAATGCTAACACGTTAGTCTGCAGCTAGCTGCTAGCTAGAGACTCGCTTTAGCTACTTCCGCTTCGTCCCGTTTCCTTGCTAACAGAACAGGATTAAAATACACGAACGCGTGGTTCATAGGACTGAATTGGGGTTTGGGTCAGAACGATATTTTCTAAATATAAGTGTCAAGCAAAAGGATGCATATTGCTAAATATGAATGCTAAATGAACAGGTAGCCTAGTGAGCTAGCTGGTTTGCTAACAGCTACACGCTAATGTAAGCTAGCAGGGTAACACTAGTCCTCCAGTGATCACAATACTGCAATACTCGGCGACCAGCTCAATGTGGGATATTGTCCTGTTAACTGAATTGTATAATCAGATAATGTACGATAGCTGGTGGGACAAACCCGACCCCCCTGTCGGGTCCGACCTGCCGCAAGGCCTCCGCTTTGTTGGGCCGCGGGAGCGCGCTGCTCCCGGGGACCCGCTAACCCTCACCCTCTAACACCCTAACCTTAACCTGGGTATCATACTGAGGAAGAAAGACTCACTTTTAGTATAAACACACTGTATTATTGAAGAATAAAAACACACTAATGCTGAATAATAAAAACACACTTTAATACTGAAGCATAAAAACACTTAAATACTGAAGATTAAAACCACTTTAATACTGAAGAATAAATACACTTTAATACTGAAGAATAAAAACACACTTAAATACTGAAGAATAAAAACACACTTAAATACTGAAGAGTAAATACTCACTTAAATAGTGAAGAATAACGAATAACTTTAAACATGATGACAAGACTTCAAACAGTCCTAGGGCTTTGTACTGAAGAATAAAGACTCACTTAATTAAACATAACTACAAGACTCAATTGAGCCTTTTAATGACATGGGTAATTTAACACTGGACATCTCGTCCATATCTATCTTCACTTATGACTTATATACTTATTACTTAATAACATTGCAGGGGTTAATCTAAACCGGGAAAGAGGGGCGCTGCGCCTCCTTGTTTCAACCCAGCGCCTCCTTGTCGAAAATTTTAAATTACTTAAAATCTCCCGGAATGGAGAGCGAGCGAGCAAGACCGCGCACAGGAGACAGACGTGCTCCTAACCGCGTTCGCATCTGTGTAGCTAGCGCGCAGCACAACAGAGAGGGATCTAGAAACTGTGCATGATGCAGTGTGCACGTGAGCCTCAGGCGCCTCCTGATTGGCCTGGATCGGTAAGTCAACCAATCAGTTTACAGTGTAGGCGGGCTTTTATCTCTTCTCCCGAACCAAATTTATCAGTTCAGTGAATCTGAGAGTGTCTGAGAAGAAAGAAAATATAACGTTTGGTGACTTAGTTTACAGTGTTTTTAAAATGTCGTGCCGCGGGGTGAAGAAAAGCAAGGATTGTCTTGCAAATTTTCAAAAGCTCCGCACCGCGGAAGGGGGGGGAACTCCCCCCCCCCCCCCCCCGTCAACAATCGCTCCATACCCCCCCCCCCCCCCGCCATTGATGTTTTCCCCCTTGTGAATTTTTTCTAGAAAAACCCCTGACATAGGATATAACTTCAGGAGACTCCCCCCTAAAGGCACTCGCCTGTTCCAGAAAGCCACCAAAACCTTTGTCTTTATTTCTGCGTACCCAAGTTCCTGTCAATCTCATAACGATCTTCAACCTTCTCTGTAACACATGTCTGATCATGACAACGACAACAAGGTGGCCCGTTAAATACACGCTCAAGACCAGACCAGAGACAAGAAAATTATATCCTAAATAAAATTCAGACGTCCGCCTTAAATCCACGCATTGACCTATACGTTTCACCCAGTCACTTTTCTAAGAACTTCTCAGTTAGATCGATGTTTTCTGTTGTTAAATAGATTCCAGGTGAAAGCCTTTATGTAGGCAAAGGGTGGTACACTCAGGTGGTAGCACAGCCCAACACAGTGGGGTGGACCTATATCAGGTTTGGTGGGGAAAGGTAGGCGGCTGGGAGCCTGCCGAGTGTGTGACCCAGGAGCCCCCCTCCTGTCTGTGTTTTCACTGCATGGTTTTGTCTGTGGGTTATCTGAAAAATGTCAGGAATCCTGCACACAGTTACGTTCGGGAAAACTGGGAAGCAGAATGGTTGGCCAGCACAGTTTGATGTTGCTCTGGTGGCTTGTTATATAGTATATCATCTTGAGCCCTCAGAGTTAAGTGTAACAAGGGGAACGCCAACATGGCAAGTGAGCATTGCTTTTTCATACCTGAATGAACCACAATAACCATGGAAGTAAAAGTTATACTGCCTCAATACTCACCCCTCTGGGGTTTCTGCTATGTTACCTACAACTCATTTAATTCAATCATGATCTCATTATCAGTATTTAATGAAGTGGTTCTGTTTGACCAAGCTTGAACTCACAGACTGTCACAGAGTAGGGGCACTCGGACCAGATACTAAAGTTAAGTTTCTTCTTTTTACCGTGTTGAGGGAAACGACAATCTGAGGTAGCAATGGGCATGTTATTTTTGTGTGACGAGCCAGAAGCAACAGGTGCAATGTAGAGGTCAAATATCTGGCCAACATGGCTGGAATTGTAGTCCAGTTTGCTGCTTTAATTTTGGGAACATTAATGTATAATAATAATAATAACTTTTGGAATGTGAGAAACAACTATTTAACCCAAACATTACTCTTCAATACTGTCATTTCTGTATTTACTTTGCACATTATATCGTCTCTACACAATATTAAGAGTGTGTGTGTGTGTGTGTGTCCTCAGGAGACGCAGCGCCTGATTGCCGAGCCGGTTCCCGGTATCCAGGCGGAGCCCGACGAGGGGAACGCCCGCTACTTCCACGTGGTCATCACGGGGCCTGAGGACTCTCCATTCGAGGGGGGCACCTTTAAACTTGAACTCTTTCTCCCAGAGGAATACCCCATGGCCGCCCCTAAAGTACGCTTTATTACCAAAATATATCACCCCAACGTAGACAAGCTAGGAAGAATATGTCTAGACATTTTGAAAGGTAAGTACACCCTCCCCATCGACCACTACTGGATGCATGTTATTAAGGGTTATACCCTGGCTATGTACCTCTAGGCTGGGGCCATTGATGTATCATATATTGACCCTTTAAGGGAGGACCAGGATTAGACCTATGTTATATGTGTTGAGTTGTGTAACTTGGAACTTAAAAACATTCATCTGGTTCGTCCAATGTAATTGTCCTGCCCTTCACCCCCTAACATCTGGGGACGCAAGGAAAAAGAAACCCAACCGAGGAACCTGAGACGACTCCGGATAAACTGCAGTCAGGCTGTATTCGGTGAAGGGCACCTTGTAATCTGCCTGTTGTGTGGAAATGCAGAGGGTGGCTCTGTAGAGAGAATCGGATCCCCTCTGCTCTCCATGTGCCTGCTCACCAAGACGTATTAAGACTGGTTCATGTTGTGGATATGATTGGCTGGGATATTAAAGGGATACTTCACCGGTGGAGATATGAAGTTTATATGAATTAAATAATTCTATGTATTATAAATGTGCCAAAAAAGTTGAAATCTGTTCATCCTAGCCTGGGAAAAGGCAGAAAGAGGTATTCCTCCAACTACCACAGTGCATTGCGCTCGCTGCACTGCCCGCCTGTTTCCGTTTGGAGGGGGAAGGCCCCATGGTCCTAGCGCGAGTGGTAGCGCGGGCAAACATATCCCTGTGATACGTTGACTAGTTTAGACGTCTGCCCTCGTTTTTTCAAACGCATCATTTGTATATTACATTACAGCATAAAAACATTTGCTAATTACAGAAGCTCAGCATATCAAGTATTTGTACTCAACCTTTTCTCCCCAATTGAAATAAGTGTTTATCTTATACAGTAGGCCTACTTTAGTATAACAGCACTTGGTTTAGTAAACAAATCACAACAACCAACATGACTGAAGTTTTATTCATGAAAAAAACGATTTACAAAAATAAAACGTGTAGGGTGCGTTTGCTATCAGTCAAAATAGTCACAGCTCATCTTGAGCATCTACTGTCTCCTGGTAGCCACGGTAGGCCTACTGCCCATCTTGTGCTGGGTAATTAGCTCTGATGGCCTGGCCCACACAGGAAGCCGATACTGTCTTAAGAAAGAAAGGGAACAACATTAGCAAAGCAAGATAAATTATGCCTTGAGTAGCCTATACAGCATTACATGGACTTCAAGCTAACGTAACGTAGCCTATGCTCTACCAATAAGATCAGCCACTGTTCAGATGAGGCGTAAAGCCTGGGTGAAAGGTTACATAAAATGGCCCCGTCCTCGCCAGATTCAGACATTTATTCTAGAAGAAACTGGCATCGCTGAAATTCTCTGCAGCACAGGGACTCTGTGTTAGTGTCAATAGGCGAAAAGAGCAAACCGGCGTGCTCCGTCTCCTCATCCTCTGCAACAGGCAAGGCATGTTCAGCTGCAGCCGCAGCAGCCTCATCCTCTATTTGTGTCAATTCTTCCTGGCTTTATTCTGGCTCGTACACATAGCCCTGAATGTCCGAATCCAACAGTAGATTTTCAAAATCCACTTTGGCTGTTACACATTGCAAATGTGTTCTCTAGTATAGCGAAGCGGTGAAGAAACATGGCGGATTGTGTTTACATCTCGTACGCGAGCTCCCGCCCCCCCTCATTCCTTATTGGTGGGCTCATAAATTTGCGGAACCAGTGTATTATAGTCCTCGGCCCTTCTAGCAGGCAAGCAAAGTTTTACTGAGATGATGTCAAACGCGTCAGTTGACGTCATCTCAGGAGAAAATTGGATCAGGAAAGCTGTGCCACGGGAAGACTGGGTTAGACTGAGGAAAAAAAACTTTTTTAAGATGTTACAACAGCGATTTTATAATGATAGAACGCCGGTTCTGAATGGGTGAAGTAACCCTTTAAGATGAGATAATTATGTTAACATGATTCTGTGATCTTTGTGCATCAATCATAGACACACTGACTTAAACATGGGAGCTGTTTTCTGATAGAGGACACACTGCTGTAAAAATGTTTTCTTTAAATTATATTAACTATTTTATAAATGTTCATCCACGTAACTTTAACTGATGCAACCAAACTGTGTTACTCTGTTGCTTTCTTGCCATGGAGGCAAGCCTTTGGTTCTGTGGTTCCTGTGGTGTGTGAGGGTACAAATGGATTCAGAAACTGAACTTGGACGATCAAGGGGGTCTGAGACCCCTCTTTTGAACCCACCCTTGTTGTGCCACCACAAGCTCCTTTATGTCTTCTCACTAGCGCTCATTGGCTTCTCCTCCCTCCCTTCTCTTGGATGCGTTTCTGAAGACAAGTGGTCTCCAGCCCTCCAGATCCGCACGGTGCTGCTATCAATCCAGGCGTTACTAAGCGCCCCAAACCCTGATGATCCCCTAGCCAATGATGTTGCAGAGCAGTGGAAAACCAATGAAGTTAAAGCCATAGAGACTGGTGAGTGTTGGCCTCCTCCTCACACAGTCCCACACTTCCACCATCCTGCTTACAATGCTTCTTATGGAGACCCCCAATTCCCACCACATTATTAACACACACTAATTCAAACATTTGGCAAATTGAACAAATGACCTAATCTGAAATTGTGATGTGACTGAATTGATAAATCCTGTCAGTAGTCAGGAGTGTGCAGTGGTGTGCCGGGTTCTGTACTTACTCCCTCTGGTGTTGTGCTCTCCAGCCAGGGCATGGACCAGGCTCTATGCCAGGAACAACCTGGACGTGTAGCGGGACAGACCGGGCCTACACCGACAGACGGCACGCCCAAACGCAACTCCTCATGTTCCGCCAAGACCTCTTCCTACTTAATTTGAGTTTAACGGACGTCTTTATTATAAAACAAATACTAAGGAATATACTGTTAAGAGAAACAAGACAACTGCTGTCAATTGGTCATTTAAATGCACACTAGTAAATAAGACGTGTTGTCTTGATTCACTGCTGTTCAGACGTTTTAAGATATACTCCGGCTTCCTTGTCCATTGATTCTTTTTTGTTTTTCAAGCTCTTCTTCAAGAAGCTTGTTGAGAACAAACTGGGGAACCTGCCCCATGTTTTCTGTCTTTACTTTGGGTAGCAGGGAGCAGCGAGGGGTAGAAGCTAAGAAGAGCAGCAGATCTGTTTTATGTTGTCCCTCTTCTGAGTGTCATGGGGCAGTTTGAAGGAGCAGCTACCGGCCCACTAGCTGCAGGCCGCGCGGCCATGGCTCCCCCCAGGAGCCCGGGCCGTCTTAGACGGCGTGGCTTTTTATTTCATCATATCCGACAGGTAACACAGTAACGATATGACTAAACACAACTGAGCCTTCCTCTATCATGATGTTCGCTGTCATCGTAGACCTTTTAATTCAGGCTTCTGACCAGTGTGGGCATTGGGTTGAAGGCAGAGGGCCAGGGAGGGGGTGGGTTTGTTTTTAGCGTGTGTTTTGTTATCATATCTGGTCTTCTACGTTTGGCCTTGTTGTCGCCCTACTAATGTTGCTTACTCTCCCATCACATGCTTACTCTATGATTAATGGTTTTCTTCCCCCACTCATTGGTTCAAGACGTTGTGGTTGGTGGTGAACCTGTTTGAGAGGGAGCAGTGGGCTGGGGGTCCGAGGAATAGGCTGTGACTATAAAGGGGTCAGCGTCCAAACCCCAAAGGATCAGTAACGGCTTTGGTCTCAGCTGTCACGATTGATCTTCAGTTGCAAAGTCTGTATTCAATTTAATGTTTGTAAATTAATTCCTTCTATTAATCTGGGGAAGAAATGTTTCTGCTCTCAGAATGCTATGGAAACAGTCCATCTGCATACTTTTGGTTTCTGTAAATAAAATCTGTTGATTAATAAGAAATTATGGTCGGTGTCTTTTTCTGCATAAATATTTTAAACATGTTTTTAAATTAAGGATGATCAAAGATCGTTAAAAAGGCTATAATACAGTACTTAAAAAAATGATTGGCATGGTTTGAATTAGTTTTCATTGGTCAAAAAGCATACGTTAATGGTACATTATAACCTTTGTGGAAAACGTCATCGGGTCAAGGCGAGATGAAAAGGCGCTTCCTTTCGAACATAGAAAAAGAAAGCGCTGTTAAAAATGAATTCGCCTCACTTTTCCTCACCGACGTCATTGCGCGACGGCGGGTATTGCTGAACTCTAGCGGCTCTAGCGTGATACTACAATTTTCCGAAGATTGACTACAACAAGCGCTCTTTCGATCCATGCGTTCTTCTATTGATTTCAATGCGGTTGTCGCCAATAGTGAGTATCACTTAGGTCAGACTTGGCAAACGGGAATATTTTAGGCCACTTGAATCCCAATTCACATGTGAAAAAAAAGAGGCTCAACTTATGTTGATGTTGAAATGAACTGCCCCCGGTAGTTTTTCTTAAATGTGAGGTTGGCATTTTATTTTATTTCGGTGTAAGCTATAATATGTACGGAAGAGGATTAGGGCCACACATGTAAAAAAAAATTAAGTTCTGACTTTATTCTCAGAATTCTGAGAAAAAAGTCAGAATTCTGACTTTAATCTCAGAATTCTGAGAATAAAGTCAGAATTCTGACTTTAATCTCAGAATTCTGACATTAATCTCAGAATTCTGAGATAAAAAATCAGAATTCTGACTTTGATCTCAGAATTCTGACTTTTTTCTCAGAATTCTGAGATTAAAGTCAGAATTCTGACATTAATCTCAGAATTCTGAGAAAAAAGTCAGAATTCTGACTTTAAAGTCAGAACTACGGGTATCTGTAAGGACTAACCTCCGTGGGAGAGACACTTTGCTTTATGCAGTAGGAGGAAACCTATGGAAAGCCAAGAAGGCCACAATCCGGCCCTAGAATGGCGCGGTAAAAGTGCACGTCCCATAGCCAACTCACCAAGCTCACCAAGTCCAGTATTCAGAATTCAAAGCATTTATTCACAAATACGTTCTATTTTTTTGACAAGCGGAGCCGACAGTCCTGTGCAAGTATGCAAATTAGCCATGTGCGCCAAACAGAAGATAGACGCAATGTATAGAACTGATTGTTGTGCATTGTTGTGGATATGTAGGCTGGTTAGTTGTGGTTGTTTGTGGTCTTAGTGAAACAGCTTTGCCTTGGAGTTGGAGAAGTTGGAGTGATTGTGTGAATGTGCGAGAGAGAGCGCACCTGCCGTGGTGATGTTGGGCTTGTTGTGGGTTTATATGTGATCAATGATGTATCTGTCTGATCGTATTAGCTGTAGATGGATGGTTAAATAATGTCACAAGATCGGTCATACTGCAGGCTCTCATTTGCAAATGCACTGATTGTGTGCCCGTCTCCGATATGCTATATACCTGGCATTTATTCAGTTCATGTTCTTCTGAGTGCGCAAGAATGGTGCCAATTATTGTTGTGTTTGCATTGTAATAAACAACTTTGCCCCTCCCTGTTATAAAATAACGTGCATCCCAACAACTTTAGCCAATGCAGGCTTCTATTGCTTTACCAGTGTGTTTAACGTGTGTGCGTGTGTGTGTGTGTGTGTGTGTGTGTGTGTGTGTGTGTGTGTGTGTGTGTGTGTGTGTGTGTGTGTGTGTGTGTGTGTGTGTGTGTTGTCATGTAGGCTATAGATATAGATTGATTGTCTTGGCTTGCTTGCATCCATTAAAATATTGTAATGTTATGGCCTAGCTGGCTACTGCATATCGAGAACAATCTGGGGATGAGGGCATCCCCGAATATTGACGGGTATTTCGCACACTGCCATCTCAATATGACTAATAGCCGCGGCTATTAGTTCCGTACGGATTCCGTACGGAATTCTTGCACTTTTACCGCGCCATTCTAGGGCCGGATTGTGGCCTTCTTGGCTTTCCATAGGTTTCCTCCTACTGCATAAAGCAAAGTGTCTCTCCCACGGAGGTTGGTCCTTACAGATACCCGTAGTTTTGACTTTAAAGTCAGAATTCTGACTTTTTTCTCAGAATTCTGAGATTAAAGTCAGAATTCTGAGATTAATGTCAGAATTCTGAGATTAATGTCAGAATTCTGAGATTAATGTCAGAATTCTGACTTTTTTCTCAGAATTCTGAGATTAATGTCAGAATTCTGACTTTAATCTCAGAATTCTGAGAAAAAAGTCAGAATTCTGAGATTAAAGTCAGAATTCTGATTTTTTTTCTCTGAATTCTGAGATTAATGTCAGAATTCTGACTTTTTATCTCAGAATTCTGAGATTAATGTCAGAATTCTGACTTTATTCTCAGAATTCTGAGAATAAAGTCAGAATTTTTTTTTTTTTTACATGTGTGGCCCTAATCCTCTTCCGTAAATATGTGCTTAATAACCAGCAATAAATTAATTTATTTCGATTCAAATAATATGTTTCTGGAATTGGTTCCATTATTGTCAATTCCTTCTCTTCTCTTCTTCTGCTTTACCGCGTCTCTCATGAGTCTTGTATAGTCGGTAAAATTCGGCTGTGTCCCAATTCCTAGGACGCATCCTTCGAAGGCTGTGTCACGTTAAAATTGTACCGGGGGCGAAAATTGTACCGGCCTACTTCATCGTTTGTTTACATCCTGACAACCTGCCCGGCAACAGACGACGCGATGCAGAAAACATGTTTCCAAACGACGAAATAACATAATACAGATAGCGGATCGCAATCTGTATTATGATAGATAGCGATAACACTTGTTTTTACTTTATATTTGTATTGTATTTAATTGTTTAATCGAAACAATAAAAAAATGTGCCCGCGAAACGGGCGATCGCGTCAAATGACAAATGTTTTGCCCGCGAAACGGGCGATCGCGTCAAATGACGTTGGAGGGTTCTTGAAACATAATACAGATAACGGATCGCTAGATAACACTTGTTTTTACTTTATATTTGTATTGTATTGAATTGTTTAATCGAATTTAGCTAGTAAACTGAGTGTTTTAAGCAGGTTTCATAGTCTAGAATGTTCAAGAACCTTCCTACGTGATTTGACGCGTCATTTGACACGATCGCCCGTTCCGCGGGCAATTTTTTTTATTGTTTCGATTAAACAATTAAATACAATACAAATATAAAGTAAAAACAAGTGTTATCGCTATCTATCATAATACAGATAGAATCGCTATCTGTATTATGTTATTTCGTCGTTTGGAAACATGTTTTCTGCATCGCGTCGTCTGTTGCCGGGCAGGTTGTCAGGTTGTCAGGATGTAAACAAACGATGACGTAGGCCGGTACAATTTTCGCCCCCGGTACAATTTTAACGTGACAGCTGCATTCGAAGGATGCGTCGACGCAGATTGCGTCACAGCGACGCGCCAAGTGCTGCCCAATTCCAAGGGTCCTTCAAATGCGGCCTACGAATGCAGCTGTCACGTTAAAATTGTACCGGGGGCGAAAATTGTACCGGCCTACGTCATCGTTTGTTTACATCCTGACAACCTGACAACCTGCCCGGCAACAGACGACGCGATGCAGAAAACATGTTTCCAAACGACGAAATAACATAATACAGATAGCGGATCGCTATCTGTATTATGATAGATAGCGATAACACTTGTTTTTACTTTATATTTGTATTGTATTTAATTGTTTAATCGAAACAATAAAAAAAATTGCCCGCAAAACGGGCGATCGTGTCAAATGACGCGTCTAATCACGTAGGAAGGTTCTTGAACATTCTAGACTATGAAACCTGCTTAAAACACTCAGTTTACTAGCTAAATTCGATTAAACAATTCAATACAATACAAATATAAAGTAAAAACAAGTGTTATCTAGCGATCCGTTATCTGTATTATGTTTCAAGAACCCTCCTACGTCATTTGACGCGATCGCCCGTTTCGCGGGCAAAACATTTGTCATTTGACGCGATCGCCCGTTTCGCGGGCAATTTTTTATTGTTTCAATTAAACAATTGAATACAATACAAATATAAAGTAAAAACAAGTGTTATCGCTATCTATCATAATACAGATAGCGATCCGCTATCTGTATTATGTTATTTCGTCGTTTGGAAACATGTTTTCTGCATCGCGTCGTCTGTTGCCGGGCAGGTTGTCAGGATGTAAACAAACGATGACGTAGACCGGTACAATTTTCGCCCCCGGTACAATTTTAACGTGACACATGTCTTCCTTCTTTTCCCGGATTTGAAGGATGCATCGGCTGTATCCTTCACGGCCCAACGTATCCCAAGATCCTTCACGGCCCAACGTATCCGATTCATTGCGCACTCAATCAATGGAGATGGCGGAGAATGGCGATTTAAGTTCTGCATTTAAATGTAAGTATTTGGTTTCTAGTCGCTCGAGTATTTAACGATACAAATGTTAAAAAAACAAGGGCCCTTAAAACTTTTTTCATTAAAGTAATAGGCAATATAAGTAAGGTAACGTTACAGTTAGTGACGCTGTAACGTTAACTAAGAACACCCGTTAAGCCCTATAGTTTCAAATTTAAGAGGTTAAAATGGTTATATTTACCGAAATTGTGGCGATTATATAGATAATTTGCTATTCTGTAACGTTAGATAAATGGACCAACGCGAACACAGGTTGTGGACCCTGGTTTTCAGACCGTAACGTTACAGACGTTGGGATTGATTACACGGTTAACTTGGTTATTTTTCTATTTAAGCTGCTTTTGTTTGGTAGTGTAAAGCAAAACTAATTCTAACATTTGGTTTTGGTTTAGGGAGCCAGCAGCATACTGCTCGATTTATTATATTGAGGGGTGAGAACGATGAGCTGTTCACCGGGGTGAAATACTCAGCAAGTGTGGCTTGGGGGTAAAGAAACAATCGTTTATTTATATCGTAAGTTAGTTTATAAAAATGATTATAGGCCATATCTTCATTTGACCATCTTTTAAAGGTTAGTTAAATTAGCCCTCATTAAACAGCAGGACGGATACAACATCCCCAGAAATCGTTTACTACGATGTCCTATTTTGGGCTATTAAAGAAAGAAAGACAAAAACAGTCACAGCTCGCATCAGTACTAGACAGCACTAGAAAAACACACAAAGAAAAAGGGTGTTTTGACTTCTACTGGTTGTCTTATTATTATGGGCTTCATATAGGATGAGGGCTAATTTAAATGTAACCTTTACAAGATGGTCAAATATATATATTATAAATGGCCTATTGTTAACATGGGCTATTAACATGATTGATAAATGTGTCTCTTGTTTTCTCTGATTAATAATGTCTCTGTGTTTAGGACAATTCTGGAGGAAATAGGCCTGCAGGGGAAGGTGACTCCCCCGCAGGCAAAGAAAAACTTTTGCTGAAATTTGTTTTGATACTGCTCTTGTTGTTAACTGCCATGATTGATTTCCTCTGCCTTAGGATTGCAAGTATCCAGGGTCAGGAGAGGGGGTAGGTGGGAAACCCACTGCTGCCACTTGGCCCTGGTTTTTCCCCATGGATAAGGTATTGGGACAGAGGCATTCCACCAACCCCCCTGTCCTAATTGCCTCCATCCCTGAGAACACACCAGGGCCAAGTACAGCAAGTACAGCAGTGGTGGATCAGGAGGTGGAGGACAAGGATCAGGAGGAGGAAAGACAGCGAGGGCCAAGGTCCAGAAAGAGGGACAGAGAGGAAGACATGTTCCAGGGTCGCTCACTATCTTCCGAAAAGGACTCAAGATTCACCTGTTCAGAGTCCACCTCGACTGCATAGCCACCCTCCCCCTTCTGGCAACCATTGTACACTGTGTTGTATTGTATTGTATTATAGTACTTAACTGTGTAGCAACTGCAGTAGCTGCTATCATGGATGTAACACGGGGAATGGGTTAGCCTAGCGATTGTGGTACTTGCACTTGGTTCTATGAACATCCTTTCTGTACCGACAGCGATATATTGGTGCACTTCTTATGACAAATGTACTTATTGTAAGTCGCTTTGGAGCGTTTGGTGGACAGATAACTTATGTTCTGTTATATTTAACACATTGTTTATTATTATTTACATATTTATTGAAACTAACTTATTTAACTAACTTTTTTGATTAACTATTTATTAAAACCCTTACTAACTTTTCTGTATTGACTAATGTATTCGTATATAACTTATAAAACATATATACAACAATAAAACTATTTACAACAAACATTCATGTGACTATTTACAACAATTATTATAAAACTACTATACACAAAAACATAATGATCAATAATAATTTTTTCGCGATGTCCGGTTTAACTTCTGTTTACTAACAGGTCAGTTCAGCTGTCAGGGTTGCTAGGTGACAGGAGCAGCGCGTGGTCACGCAAGTGAAAGGGCGGTAACTGTGTTACGTAAACCAGAAATGCTCCGTAGGCTAGACCGTCCCATTTCTTCGGCCTTCGGAGTGTCCTTCACGGTCTACGAAGGCCGCATCCTTCGAAGGACGCGGTCTACGAAGGATGCGTCCTATGAATTGGGACGCAGCCGAAAGTTGGCCTGTTGCTTTAAATATTGCCACCGCAAAGGATTATGGGATACCAATATCTCCTTTCCTTTCGTAAAGGTTGCTCAGGACAGGAGTAACCTATGCTAAAGGATGGTTACAGGATGCATCGAGGCACCTTTCCTAAGCAATTTTAGAATTCAACCCACTTTTCCTCCAAGTACTTCTGGGTCATCTCGTTCGGAAAATAAATTTCCTATGCAAAAAAGAGAATCGTAGTGGTCCCTGGTTTCTCTTTGGCCCCTCACTGTGACCCATAGAGGGAGACCTGGTTCCACTGTGGCCCCTAGAGGGAGACCTGGTGCTGTTTCACTGTGTTCCCTAGATGGAGACCTGGTACTGTTTCACTGTGGCCCCTAGAGGGAGACCTGGTTCTGTTTCACTGTGGCTCCCCCTGGAGGGAACAGAGCCACACAGTATCAGTAATGTTACAGCACTGCTTAACCATACCATCTCTACATGAAGTTATATAATACAGGCGCAAGGTTGAACACCTCTGCAACCATACTGGACAAGGAGATGACCACTTGTCAAGTTGTCATTGTGAATATAAGCTCTCATTCCTTTTTGCGGGGGGGCTCATTTCAGCCCTATGATCAGATCCATCATCTACGTCACGGAACTAACGCGCTGACGGGCGCGCGGACCACCTCTTCACCGCACTTCATAGCGCCTCGCCTGTCGTCTCCTCTTCAGTGTCACTACAGCCTCCTGTTGTTACTGAGCAACATCTAGAATATCTAATCTGGAAACATTACAACTGGTCCTGCAGATGCAAACATGAGTCGTCTCCTAGGAATGAGTCGAGTGCAGGTGTCCCATAAGGGGTGAAGATCTGCATGGACGAGTTCCTGGGATGAACCTCACTCCCATCACTGATCAACACCTGAAACTGTTGGTTCTTGTTGTGGGCCGACGCGTTTCTATTCGTCTGGCAGCTGATTTGAATTCAAGACTTTGGGTTTTATGATGAAGTTTAAGTCCAACCAAACCAGGACGTATGACGGAGAGGGCTTCAAAAGACGCGCCGCGTGTCTGTGCTTCAAGAACGAAGGAGAAGATGAGGTGAGCCCAGGTGCTGGAGACCTGGATATAGATCAGAATCAAGATGTAGCCCTGTTTCTAGATGTAGAACTGGATCTAGATGTAGCCCTATATGTAGACCTGGATCTAGATGGTTCTAGATGTAGACCTTCTCCTAGATCTAGCGTTGAAAGTTGAATGATACATCGTTAGGGGACCCATTTCATGAGCCTATAAAAAGTATCACATTGGTGTAATAAAAAAAGCATTGTGAATCCCTGAATGTTGATAAACGCCAGGTAGGGGAAACTGGGCTGGTTAGATCACTTTTCCATCTCAGTTAGTTTTCTCCGTCTAAAAAATGTTTTAATCTGTCAAAGTGTGATTAACTGCAAGCTTGGGATCTCAGCTAAATAACTAGTAAATACAATGTTAACAAATAACCCTTGGTTTTGAGTAACATATGAATAAAGTGGTGTTGTGCACTTGTGCCAACCTGCCCCAGCACGTGGTTGGTTGGCACATGTAAGCGGGGCTGGTTGGCTGACATTTAAGCTTGATCTAGATTAGGGGTCTCAAACTCGCGGCCCGGGGGCCAATTGAGGCCCGCGGGATGATATTTTGTGGCCCCCTACTTGACATCAAAGTTTAGTGTTAGTGCGGCCCGCGCGTCAAACGTACATTTTTGCTGAGTGGCTTGCCACGCTTTTTTATCACTTGTGATAGGGTGACCAGATTTTCACGGTTTTGCCGGGACAGTCCCATTTTTGAGTTGTGTGTCCTGAGTCAAAGACCTTTGGCTGTGACAAAAGCCAAAGGTCGCTAAAATGTCCCGGTTTCCACTAACGGCTATGAAATGTCCCGTGTTGTCGGCGATTACATAGCCAACGTGATCTAATTATAGCCCGATCATTAACTTAGATTGGGTCAGTTGTGCTCTTTTTTTTTGTGGAATACTTGATGCGGCCCAGCCTGACCCAGACTCTACCTCCAGCGGCCCCTAGGTGAGTTTGAGACCCCTGATCTAGATGTTTGTTCTGCAGTAAGACAAAACGCTTTTGGATTGTAATTTCATTTTTTTTTAAATTAAATCGCTTCAGCATACCCCAGGGAATGCTTATTTGAGGGATTTATGGATTTTTTTATGCCTTCAATAATGATAAGGCGTCAAGAGAATACACTCCAAGCAATTTTTAAATGAATACCCTGATAATTCCTGATCACTAAATTAAGTTAATCGACTGCTACCACCATTGCTATTGCAGGACAAAGTCTGTCGAGGTACATTTCAGTATTGAACACTACAAGCACCAGAGTGCTTATGTGGGACAGATGGAACCTAAAGCGTCACATCTCTGCCTGGTGACCACAGCCCGTCTCAATGGCACACCACATGACCCGGGGGCTTCTGGGGTGGGGTGACGAGTGCGAGGCTCTGTGCTTAACACCCACTGACCTACTGCAATTTATAGAAGCAGGGTGTAGGCCCGAGCTGTCCCCTGACAGATTGACTTTCTCACTGGCATCCAGCGGCTTCTTCCAAACCATTAGGTCAATGGTCGCTTGGATATCGTCGGATATTGGTGTCGAGAATATCTTGCAGTTGAAAATAATATCCGAAATTGAGAGATAGGTGGTCAGAGATTAATAAAATATACTTGATTTGTTCTGCCTTATAATGGGGCCTGTAGGCAGGATGAACTCCTGGCCCAATGCCAGGAGGACTATATAATTGACTTGTCTAAAGATGTTGTAGACTACACAATGGGACAGGGGCCAAGCAATAGGCCTTCAATGAAATCCATGTGCGAATCTTGATGTTGTTCGTCGTCGGCCTGCCAGCTTTACATTTTCCCTGATCAGCTCTGGGTCAGAGTGGTGACATGTCCTGCACAGGAGCTGTTGGTGTGATTCTCCTTCCTCAGACCCATATGTTTCTCTCTGCTCCCCTCTGGCAAAAAAATGGATTAAAGCTTTTGACAGTCTGATAAATTGCACCTTCGAGCCTGTACATCACTAGCCTTGTGAAAAATGGGACATTTTGTTTATTTAATAATAAAAAGGCTGAATTTAAGAAGGACCTGTGAGGCCATAATTCGATATTAAAATGAATTGGTGTCGATGAACAAAGATAATTAATCCTGACTTAAAGAACACCCAGTTGACATCCTCCTCTCAATGTTTGTGTACCTCTGTGAAGGCTGTCTGCTTGAGATACTTCCACAGCTGCTGGTCCACAGGTGGTTTGTGTTTCGTGGACTGGTGTTTGGGTGTGTTACATGTTGTCTAGAGGCGGTGTGTGTTTCCTGGTATTTGGGTGTGTTACATGTTGTCTAGAGGCGGAGTGTGTTTCCTAGTATTTCGGTGTGTTACATGTTGTCTACAGGCGGAGTGTGTTTCCTCGTTTTTGGGTGTGTTTCATGTTGTCTAGAGGCGGTGTGTGTTTCCTGGTGTTTGGGTGTGTTACATGTTGTCTAGAGGCGGTGTGTGTTTCCTGGTGTTTTGGTGGCTGGCCCTCTGGACTCTGTTAAGCTGTTTTGGTTTTCAAGCAGAAATGTAACTGCTGATCCAGTGTTTTTTGTTAAGCTTGTTTGGCTGGCTGGGTGTGCAGAAAAACATCCCGCACACACACAAACAATTCGTATTCACAAAGTGAATATGACTTGTTTGTGTGTGTGTGGAATGTTTTTTTGTCTCTGTGTGTAATTCTAAATAAGGACACTGGTTGTGATAGCATTTACCCGTTGTGTGTAGTTCTTCTGGCGACTCTGGCTACTTGTCTGTAATTTATTTGTAATTATTGACATTGTTTTGCTTAACAATTATTGTTGGCCTTGTTTGCTTGTTTTCCAGATTAATTATGAATTATGTTAGTAATAAGAGAAGTTGAGTAGTTTATTGACATACTAAAACCTTGACATAAGTCCTTGATTTATGTGAAGATGTTATGTGAAGATCTCCATATTCTCACTCACTCACTCAAACCTGTACAGTTCATGCAGTGTCGAAAGGGGGCGGGGTCCGGACTGAGCCGTGATCAGCCATACTCATCTTGCAGTACGCTTCCGTTGGGGTACTGAGACGTCTAAAAGGGTGCCAACAAGTTTGAGCTACACACGCCGTCCGTTGATTGGTAGACAGAATCATCACTTCCGTGCGACAGGAGGATAACGGCGAAAGCTCAGTTTATTGAAGAAAATGTTCCGCAAATTTTGACGTCCTTCTTGGACGTGCTACATTGTTGCTCTTTGTTGTGTGACAACAAGAAAAAGTGTGAGGTTAGTTACTGCAGGCTGGGAACGATGTGTGTGGGTTTGCAATGTTGACACTAGAGACTGGTAGATCTCGGGAGGTTGGCTACTTGAAAAGTAGATCTTGGGTCCAAAAAGGTTGGGCACCGCTGTAGAGGTTCATAGAGGGTGTAGTAGTTTGGTGGTAGTTGTACTGTGTAGAGGTACATAGAGGGTTGTAGTAGTAGTTTGAATAATGAAAGTATCGGTATTGGTATCAATATCGGCGATTCTGATCTGGTATTACTTGGTATTGGATCAAATCGGCCACCGCTAAACAAATCTACGAGTACAAACCAAACCTACGAGATTAAAATATGTACCCATTGTTGAAGGGATGAGTAGGATGGGATGTAAGCTAGTACCTTCATGAGTATAAACCTTTTGATGACAGATAGAAATGCCCTCCCACCGTGGTGTTGCACTCAATGTGTTGGAGAAGCTGAATCTCTCGGACATCAACATGAACGCAGAGCTGAACCATTTTCTAGATAGATTAAAACTAATACAGCGGTGGAGTGAGCCTCACTCAGTCTGTACAGACACGAGCTTGACTCCATTGACTGACTAACTAGTAGAAGCAGCATCATTTCTATTTAGCAAGGACTCTACCAATCCACATTATCAGTGGTCTATAACAGGGCTAGGGTTAAACTATATCACAGTCCGAACCAAGGGGAGTATTCGCGCCCACCTCAATAAGTGCGTAAAACAGTTCGTTTGCGCTCAAACTTGACTTTCGTAACAGTGTGACGCCAGTGGGTGCAGCTAACTTCTCGGGGGTGTGAATTTGCCAACACATGCGCAAAGCATTCGACCAATCGTAACAGAGTGGGCGTGCTGACCAATCACAGCAGACTGCTACTCGGGAGGGGGGCTTAAAGCGACTTGATACAAAACAGACCGTTTTGCAGAAATGAAGCGTGTGAGTATAATAAGGGGTATTTCTAAAATACAGGTATGTAACCCTATTCTAGGACTACCCAAAATGCTATTATTATCCCTAAAAAAAGCATAATATGGTATCTTTAAATTAACTCTTATTTGTGTAATTACAAGACTTAAAAAAACTTTTGTTTGGGCTTGGAGGATCAGGCCAGTTATCTGAAGGTCTCGTTGTGCCGCAGGATCTCTCACGACCTGAACCTGCTCCCAGTGTCTCCAGCCACATCTCCAGACACCAGGACCTTAAGATCGCCTCCAAATCTCCTTCAGCATTAACCAAACAAGACATCTCATTTAATTTGGTCAGACGGAAACTTTGGTCAAGGGTTACTGTTGATTTTTTTAATGTTCCTTTCTAATTTGCTGCTCTACTGGTGATATTTGCTGATATTTCCATCATATTGCCCACAGTGCCTGTCCCAAGTGGTTATGTCAGAGTTCCTCTTTGGAGGTTATATCTCAATGTCTACTGCAGTCATGTGACCCCCAATAAAGCAGATCTAACACCATTATGTTTGCTCTGTAATCGTAATTATTTTATTTCCAATGTATTAAAAGTAGTTTGCTCTGTCAAAGAGAGCGAGGGTAGCTGCCGTTCACACCTTTCTTTTTATAAATGTTTGCATCTGTATGGTTCTATGTTGGGCAGGTTATGCTATGCATTCTACCTGGGGGAAGGACACCATTGTACATGTGGAACTCAAGGTATTGAATGTACATGTAAACAGCTTCACCTAGAATAACAAAAATATGGACAGTACCCAGAAGGGGAAATTGTTACATTGATGTTTAAACCAGCATATGTGTGATCTGCTGTTCTTCCTCTGCAGTACATACTGGACCTGGTCGATCTAAGGCTGATGAGGGGTGGAATGGGGGACAAATATTTTGTACTGCAGTTTTTTACTCATATATTAAATTAATTCATGCAAACTCTGTATTCAAACGCACAATTGAATTCTATGTAAACGTTTTTCACCCACAAACACAAAGATGTCTAACTGCAAACCTGATGTGTAACTGCAAATTCAATCTATTGTTCAAATATTTTTTACAGATTCACACACTTGAATGCATTGACACAAAAGGTTTTCCCACATTTACATATGGTGTTACAATACTTTGACCCCAATCTGATTCACTACATTGTCTGGGGTTGCCCTTCTCTCAGAACCTGAGGATCTTTTCTGCTCGCAGGTGCTGCTAGTGAGCAGCAGTCGGCACCCAGACCAATGGATCGTTCCAGGGGGGGGCATGGAGCCGGAGGAGGAGCCTGGCGGAGCCGCCGTCAGGGAGGTGTATGAGGAGGTGAGGAGGAGACAAACATGGAACATACAAAGATGATGGTCAAAACAATCAATATTTAGGTTTTGTTTGAACTACTACAGTTACCTGATATGAGATAATAGGTAAAATATATAACGATATGCATGTGTGTGTGTGGTTTAGTTCTTCTCTTGGGGACAGCAGTAGCTGGTGTACTCCAGAGTGTTTAGAGATGAGTGGGCTAAGAGGCCCCAGCTGGGACATCAGTGTGCTGACAGCTTTAAGTTATGGAGCTGACCTTTAGAAGGCCTGTCCAGTTATACAACGCCTATGTCCTCTTAATGACAGACGTCCCTGAGTAGGATTGTACTGCAAAAATGTACAGGTATTGTTTTAAGTTATATAAAAATTAAATTTCTTATATTTTTCCACACCTTGCTGAAAAGTAGGTACAAGAAACCTCCTCCCCAAGAATTGTTTTATACCTTGTTACTACTTGGTTAGTTACTGAGTAAGCCTTCATCACAGGTGTAATCCCAGACGTACATCGCAGCCATATCGAATGCTGCCGGCTGCCGCCCCATGCTGCGTTAAGAGAACAAGCCCGACCTGGAAACTGATTTTAATGCGTGGTTTTAATGTGAACATAAAAATTAATAATTTTGATTGGTTGAGAAATGTAAACCGTATAGTGCTATTTGGCCAGACCAGATCCCCTGTTTACTTTGGATTGTTTACAGTCCAGTCGTTGCCTCCGATATGGCGGCCTTGTTGACGTACGAGCCAAAGGCCAACGTGTCTGTGTCTATGTGTCTATATGTATGTCTATGTTTGGTATAAGTGAGGGAAAAGGGGTGAACACAGGTTTATCACATTACGTAAATTAGGGGCTGTTACATGCCTACAGTACAGACCCATAATTAACTTAACGAGCTGCCTACCGCCGTAGCTCATTAACCGTCTTTGTGATAAGGTTTGGGAATTTTAGGCATCCTATATTATGACTTATTATATATGTTTAGTTGACTTATAATTTGTTATATTCGGTTGAATCATTATTATATTATTATATTATGTTAAAGATAACCTATCTTCTAATTTGAATGGTCTTGTGTAGCAGAGGAACCAGAGAATAGATCTAACCCAGACCTCATGGCCACGTTGCTGTTCTCGTTGATTTCGCCCATTGTAAATGCATCCCCGTGGCCGTCTGTCTGGTCATAACCTCATAACCTCCTGGTCACAACAAGCTGTGTTTTTCACATGATCAGACGATCCTTGGCACCCAAACTGGGACTTAGGGTCCAAGAGGAGATCAGGAGCCCAGACGCCTGGAGGACAGAAACCTGAAACCCAACCGGGACTCTCTCTGTATAAACGTCTGTTTTTCTATCTCTCTATGCAGGCTGGGGTAAAGGGGAAGCTTGGAAGACTGCTGGGAGTTTTTGAGGTCAGTAAATCATTTTCAGTTATGGAAAGTATAAACTGGCATATAGTAAATCATATGGGGTCAATCAATGGGGTTCCAGGTAAAGAAATTTGCCTAAACCGTTCCATCTGCGCTCACACTGGGTGCAGATGACTCATACTGTAGTCCTCTGCTTGCTCTCATTAGCACAACCAGGACCGGAAGCACAGGACCTTCGTCTATGTTCTCACCGTAACGGAGACGCTGGACGACTGGGAGGACTCCGTCACCATCGGTACGGCCTCTTGTCACCTCAACATTCAGATTCAGATTCAGCTTTATTGGCCAGGTTTGCGAACAAAGGAGGAATTTGACTTCGGTCCCTTTGCTCTCTATGTACAACACTCAACATTTAACCTATTGTTAATATATAAAAAAGAAAAAACACAAAACACAAAACAGTACAAAAAAATAAATAATAATAAACATAAATAAACAGTTAAGTATACAGAATAACAATACAATAGATAATAATAATTATAATAATATAATAAAATAGTGGGTGGGGGCTAATTCTGAACGTTCAACAGAGTGACGCTTGGGGAAAGAAGCTGACTTTGTGTCGGCTGGTTTTGGCAAACAGTGCCCTGTATCGCCTACCCGAGGGAAGGAGGTTGAACATTTTGTGACCAGGATGTGAGGGATCTAGGGCGATTCTTGTTGCCTTTTTCCTGACCCTGGACTGGTACAGGTCCTCGATGGTGGGAAGGTCAGCTGCAATGATCTTCTCCGCAGCCCGTATTGTCCGTTGCAGTCAATAGAGCTGTTGGTCTGAGATTATTTACATTTTTTTACTTAATGCCTATGAACTCAGCAAGTGAAGACTTTAAATATACCCATTCAACCATATAAATAGAGTTTAGCCTGTTGTGAGGGCAGCCATGTTGGCTGTAGACAGTTGTTGTGGTCACCCACACCCAGCAGCCCTGCCTAACCCTCTCTATAAGCTATGGGCTCTTAGTGTATTTTGTTTGTTTTCCATAACACTTACTCTAACAGGCTAACGCTAGTTCACTATCGTGTGGCAATTTATATTTTAGTTGTCACCCTCAAGCAGACCCTTATTCAAATCACCACTTTTAAGGGGAAAGGATAATCCTGCTTTTGATGTCATGTAGCCTTTAAGTTAACCCGTCCTAGCGCATTATATATTTATATATGATCGACATATCAAATATGTCTTAGTTTAATTATCCCAATACGAGCTTAACGGTGTGAAGGGCTTCAGTCTACTTTTCTGCCCATATTGTATTATTATAAGTTTTATTAAGTTCAATATATTATAATACCTTATTTATTCCATACTTTGAGTTAAGGTCTAGTTAGTAAAAAGGCTCCTGTGAATGTGGGGGTCTACTGTCTAGGTCTCTGGTGGTCAGGTCCCTTTGACTAGATCTTTTTCCAGCAACATGAAAATGTGAAGAGAAATGGAAATAGCTTTTGTCCTTGTTCACATTCTCGTTCTAACAGGAAGGAAGCGGAAGTGGTTCAAGATCGATGATGCCCTCCAAGTGCTGCAGAATCACAAACCTGTCCACGCAGAGTATCTGATCAGACTCACCACTGCGGCCTGTGGCGCCCCCTGCAGTCCGAGCTGTGCCGACAGAAATGGCAATAGCCCTGTATCCGCCCTGACCCACAACAGCAGCCCGCACCACGGCCTCTCCACGCATATAATCGATAACACAGAAAGCCACCAAGCAGGACTTAACTGGACATAGCCTATGTAGGTCTTCAAATGCAAATATTGTCTCTTGAAAATATTTATTTACTATTTTGACTTTGGTTCAGTTCATCTAAAACCTTTCAATGTTTAATACAAACATACATACTATCACCTTTATTAGCTATTACAACACATTCTTCCTGGAAAAATCAAGTGTGTAGAAGAAAATGTGAAACTCGATATTGTTTTGTAAAGGTCCTATGTTTGAAGTGTAATGCAATATCATACAAAGCATTCAAATTCCTATGCAGTCGCTCTTCTGATAACTCACTGCCAGGTAGTGGCTACAAAGGGATGCATTGATACAATCAGAAAGGGTCTATATGAATGAATTTAGCAATGTAGTAAGTAAGTAAGCAAGTGAAATAACACAGCTTTTTTAAGACAGTAAAGGTTTTATAAGTTAAAGATGTGTACACTATATGTGAACTTGCTGGATTTTTCTTGGAAACATAAATCTATTTGAGATTTGTAGTTGAAATGATATTAGGCTGATCTCTATGTCAGAGCTTTACCATTTCAGTTTGAATTTGAGTCGATACTTTTCTAGTTCGATATGGAGCAGAACTATGGGGAAGAAAAATAGCTTCAGTTTTTTTAATGACCTCATTTTTGGTAAGAAAATTAATCGGGGAAAAAAGACCAAAGTTATAACAGAAATGTGCCTTTTGATTACAAAGTGCATTATTATGAAAAGCCAAGAAATACCTATTTATAGGTTAATTGTGGTTTAAAGTGCCTTTTACTCTGTATTTAAATGTGTTCTGATCCATCACAACGTTTTATATTGAGAATATATTTAACCATACATTAACATTTTTGAAATATGAACCATGAAATGGTGTAAGGCCTGAGTTTACACATTCCAGAGGAGAACGTAATAAAGGATGGGATGACGTCACCGGGTTGCATTATTGTAATTTTGCTGGTTTTATTAAGTATGATATAATAATAAACACATGTCAACAAAGCAATGCATCACTTCATGGTCATTTAAATATTGATTTAGTAGAGGTAGTGGTAAACAGGTGATGTATATAATATTTATTCACGTATCATGCCTTTCTTCAACGTTTTCTTCTTTCATTTGGGTGAGCGCTGAGGGCTTGGTCCTCACCAGTCCTCCCAGTGCCCGCCCAGTCCTCCCCATCCTTCGATCGCTGCCCTTCCTGAGCCCGGTCAGGTGCTCGGTTCTCACCAGTCCTCCCTGTCCCGCCCAGTCCTCCCAGTCCCGCCCATCGCTGCCCTTCCTCAACCAGGTCAGGTGCTCCGTTCTCACCAGTCCTCCCAGTCCCGCCCATCGCTGTTCAGCGGCGTTACTTCGCTCGTAGCAGATCGATTCGTTGTGTGTGGAGACGAAACATCGAGGCGATGTTCCGGAGGATCCTCCAGATGGTAGGACGAGCCCCGTCGAACTGGTTTTATGCACTGGTTTATTCTTAAACCAGTGACATTCCCTTGCCAGAGGGCCTAGGTTCTGGTCTGTACGTGGGCGCTCGTGTTCTGACCACCGCTGACGCGGGCGGGAGGAGCGGTCCTTCCATCCAGTGGAGCTCGGCTCCCGCCCCGCTCCGACGGACCGGCCGCTCCGAACGTAGAAAACGAGCGCTGTTTTTTTGTTTTTTACTTAGCACCACATCTAGCACAATGCTAACTGTTAAATGTCTGATTGTAGAATGATGTTGACTACGTAGAAACGTTGTAGAGATCCATATGGCCATTATCGAATAAGGACCAGGGCTAGACAGGCTTTTTGAATGGGCACAGTTTACTTTCATTTTGTTTCACTTCTGAGTTTCTTGGTTAATTCATTGTTTGCTAACGTTGCCTTTGCCATTAAGCAAGCCACAGGTTGATTACCGGGAATTGGACCCCCTGCTGTCCTTCCTCACAGACCGTCTTGGTGTATATTTTAAGGCAAACGGTGTCCTCGGGCAGCACTGGGATGCTGACAAAGCATTTCCACATAAACGAAAGCTTATGGCTGACAGACAATATTTGTGTAGCCCCTGACTCTCTTAGCCAAGAAGGGTGACTGTATCTCCGTGGTCCCTGACTCTTACCCATGGAGGTTTTTACTGCAGACTGTATCTCCGTGGTCCCTGATTCTCCTACCCATGGAGGTTCACTGCAGACTGTAACTCTATGGTCCCCGGCATGGACTCTCTTACCCATGGGGCGAGGAGGTTTACTAGTGCAGACTGTATCTCTGTGGTCCCTGACATGGAGGTTTACTGCAGACTGTATCTCTGTGGTCCCTGACATGGAGGTTTACTGCAGACTGTATCTCTGTGGTCCCTGACATGGAGGTTTACTGCAGTCTGTATCTCTGTGGTCCCTGTCATGGAGGTTTACTGCAGACTGTATCTCTGTTGACCCTGACATGGACTCTCTTACCCATGGGCCCAGGTGGTTTGCCCACTGTAAACATCATTCACTGATGTTGAAACGTCCCCTTCATGGTTGATTATTATTGTCTGTTTATGAAGACCCCGACTATTAATGGCAAATAAATAGTAATGGGAAATAATACAAATGATATAACATCATAATTTACCATATAATATTTTATGAGAATTATGTCACTTAACTGGGAATGTACCTTAACCTAACTATTTCTATAATGGTTATGAGAAGGTTGAGGGTTTGAGTCTAACAAACCAATTGTATCAGTTGTAAAGGTTCAAGTATTGGATTAGAAATAATGTATAAATTGTGGCAGGATGTTTTTGAACACACTACAAACATCAGGCATAAAAGCAGGACCGTACTCTGATCCTCTTGTCTGTTGAATGGATGACACACGGTGAGAACCTTCTTGTGGATCCTCTTCTTCTCCAACAGACTCCTGGCATAGGAGGCTCTCAGAACGCTGAGTCCTCAGAGCAGCAGCCCGGAGCCAACCTCAACAACGAACAGACCTCTGAGGTAACCATGCATCCTGTTGATCACTGACCAATCTGGTTCACCTGAAAGGCTTTCGGTGCTTATTGTTATGTTGTATGTAGATCCTTAACTTGAAAGTTAACGTGTGTGTGTGTGTGTGTGTGTGTGTGTGTGTGTGTGTGTGTGTGTGTGTGTGTGTGTGTGTGTGTGTGTGTGTGTGTGTGTGTGTGTGTGTGTGTGTGTGTGTGTGTGTGTGCGTGCGCGCAGGGCTTCATCTGTCCTCAGTGCATGAAGTCTCACAACTCGGCGGAGGAGCTGTTTAAGCACTATGACCTGTTCCACGATACTGGGGATCTGCCGTCTAACATGGCCCCCACTCGGTGAGACCCCCCGCCTCCCTCCCTGGGGAAGTCAGCCACCAGTTCAGGGGGTATTTATTAGGGCCCGCCGATTCATCGGCCTGCCGATTTAATCGGCCGATTATAGCCTTTTTGAAAATAATCAACATCTGCCGAAAAGACGCAGATTACAACCGATTTTTTTTCTTTTTTTTTGAAATGTTATTGCGCTTAGTATCCTGCAGATTATGCTCCTACTCGCCTTGCTAACTAACAACTTTAGCTGGAGTAAAAAAGAGGAGATTGAATTTTACCGTACAACATGAAGGCACGCTCGCTCAGGCAGCTGCGCACTCACCTCACCAATGTACACAAGATGCGTTGTTTGAGCATGTTGTGCCTGTTTTTCTTTAGGTCCCAGGCCATGTTAATTTGTTATACTGTAGACTCTAACGGTGAGACCATACTGCTCAGCACGCACGTGTTAGTCACTGCTCACGAGCGCAGCACATTGGGAGTTAGTTATTTATTTTACATTTTACATTACACTCATTTTTGACTGTAAATGTATTCTAAAACACTCAAAGGTTCTGCATTCAATTCACATATTCGTCAAAGTGTTTAAAGTATATTTAAGGTGTCAAAAACGTTGTTTTATATGCTTTTTTTTGTTTTGTTTTTAATCGGCCGATTAAATCGTAATCGTAATTTTTCTCTGAAAATAATCGGCATCGGCATCGGCACTCAACAATCAATATCGGTCGGGCCCTAGTATTTATTGAGTGTGTCCC
Organism: Gadus morhua; assembly: GCF_902167405.1. Classification (NCBI taxonomy): domain Eukaryota; kingdom Metazoa; phylum Chordata; class Actinopteri; order Gadiformes; family Gadidae; genus Gadus; species Gadus morhua. Next base: position 24,500,159 of record NC_044056.1, read on the forward strand.
TCTGTGGCCCTCCTTCTTTGTCTAGGAGGATATGGTTAGCTGGGGTTCTTGGGTGGGCGATCCTATTGATATGCATGCTGCAGACCGCCGCTTAAAGGAGAAATCCGGTGTAAAATGGATCTGGGACATGTTTAGTACGATAACGAGTTGGAATGTTCGTTTGGGAGCAAAAAAGCGCGTATAGACACGTTCTTCAGTTGGCTGTTTTTAGCAGATTCTACCAAAACTAAATAAGATAGTTTTGGAAGAATAAAATTGGAACGATGGGGCCATAAATGGTAAAAACTAAATAGTTATTTTAAACCACTTAAAAGGCTAGAAGTAGCCTGAACCCTTCTTTGGTAGTAGTTCACCCGTTGACGCCATCTTGTTTTTAAGACTCGATAAGTAGATTGACGAAATCAGAGATTGTGCCATCCGTCAACAACACGCAAGCTCTGTGTTCGCCAATCTACTTATCGAGTCTTAAAAATAAGATGGTGTCGATGGGTGAACTACTGATTGTATTGTGTGTATAAAATGTCCTTTTTAATAAACAATCTGTGCACTTACAAAGTTATCAATGCCTCGTTTTTTATGTTAAGACCCTTATTATACTACCAAAGAAGGGTCGGGCTACTTCTAGCCTTTTAAGTGGTTTAAAATAGCGATTTCGTTTTTACCATAATGCATGCCCCTATCGTTCCAAGTTTATAGCGTTTGATAGAATCGGCTAAAAACGGAAGAATGCGTCTGTGCGCTTTCTTGCTCCAAAACGAACATTCCAACTCGTTATCATACCAAACATATCCCAAATACATTTTACACCAGATTTCTCCTTTAAGGCATCAAAAAGAGGGCCCCATAGTGGGCGTGGCTTAGGGAGGGCTGTCTCTGATGGATAAGAGAGACCTCTCCTCCTGATGGACATCCAGAGTGCTCATTCATTCTGCTCTAAACAAGTTTTCAGAAGCTCCCAAAACGTTGTCTTTGTTTAACCAGCACCAGTAAGTGCATTCAATCTTCCCAGGCTAGGTAGCTTTCTGCAATAGCGCCAAGAAACGAACAAATCCACCGGTTTGGATTCTGTGTTTAGGGGGAGGGGTTAGGACATTTAACGTGTGACCCCAGACGAAGAGCAGCAAGGAGGGCCAGTACTGACCTGCTCTAAGAAGAGGCAGCACGGAGGGCCAGTAATGACCTGCTCTAAGAAGAGGCAGCACGGAGGGCCAGTAATGATCTGCTCTAAGAAGAGGCAGCACAGAGTAATTTATCGAAGTAATTTAATACTTAATCCACACAGGGGCAAATCGAGATCGCAATTTTATAAAATTTTATCGTGCAGCCCTAAATTCTACTCCCGCAAACACACTTAGTTTGAGTTTGATTATTTGAACCTTCCCATTGAATTTCGCATTACATCTACGTCTTGACAGCCTATCAGCGATTCAGCGTCACTCCCTGAAGTCCAGAGTGAACCGCAACATGGAGGACAGGAGGAAGTGTTTGTTTCGGTTTGCGGACTCCCGGAGCTCTATAATATGTTTATATCTATTATATATAGGCCTTTATATAATATATATAATGTCACGGCCAATAGCTGTGTGGGCCTCCGGATAATATTATGAACCCATATACGACGGCGTTTGGTTATTTAATGTCTCTGGTACTTCCACAACAAGTAAAGACTCAAGATGGTGGTAATCTCGGCCATTTTTGAGAATGAATTGGCGGTAAGCCCTTCCTCCACCAAAAGGTAAACCCCTCTTCCTCCAAGAGGTAAGCCCCTCCTCAGATATTCTTCAAAAACGTGAAATTCGCGCAAACTTGCGTAAAACCTATTACGGACAATGCTGCGGTATGGTCCGTGCTGTGGAATTGATGGCGCTCTTGCACATTGGCTATTTCGTGCACTCAATTTAGCCTCACAAGCAGCTCAAACCTTATTTATTTACCCTGGCTGCCTGGTTAAAATGTGAAGTTGTTTATAATACTGAATATATGTATACATGGTTAATGTATGGGATTTGTTAACCTATTCATGGTTCTCTCTCTATCCCAGCGTGCTTCTCAGATCTTCAGATTTTATTTCCTTTCATTACATTCCTTGTTACAGAACATAGTTGAATCCTGTACAGAATCTGATACAAATAAGATATAATGTAAGCCTGACAGGCTGTTCAGCATGTTTGATAAAAAGTACATTCATGTAACTGCTTTGGGGTCAATTCTTAATGTAAACATTAATATTTTTAATAATGCACCATTTTAGAGAGTTCCTTGTACAATTTACAGGATTAGTTATATGAGAATATATTTAATTTTTAGACGCAAAATTGGTATTGAATCGGATCGAATCTGCAATTAATCAATTCCTGACCTTGTGAATCGGAATCAAATTGATTTGGGAAATCAGTGGGGTTACCGAGCCCGAGTTGCTAGTTCAATCCCTGGCTCCTCTTACCTGAGTGTCGAGGTGTCCCTGAGCAAGACACCTCACCCTGACTGATAACGACGGGCTAGCTGTCGCCCTGCATGCTCGACTCACGTCGGTGTGTGAATGTGTGTATGAACTGTTAGAAATCGCTTTGGATAGAAGTGTCTTCAAAATGCCCTAAATGTAACAATCTGTAACAGTGTCGAGTTCATATGCTATAATGTAATGGAACAGCCTCGTGTTCAACCTACCTAAATTCTCCAAGGTGACCCCCTTTTCCGGCACCTCCACTGGCTCCCTGTAGTAGCTTGTATCGAATTCAACATGATGGTAGTGGCCAACAAGGCGGTCAATGGCATTGCCCCTGCCTAGCCTACCTCCAAGCGTTGGTCAAACCACACACCCCAGCTTGAGCGCTCCGCTCAGCTACTTCAGCTAGGCGCTGGTACCGCCATCCGTAAGAGCAAACAGAAGCCGATCAAGCTCTTCTGTTTTGGCACCGCAGTGGTGGAACAAGCTCCCTGCCGAAAGTACGCACTTATCGTTTGTCGTACATCCTGGCACAAAAAAGAATCATCTCTGACAGCACTTTAAATTACAGGATCCTGTTACAATTTAATTAGGCAAGTACAGTGTAATGCACTGTGCCAATGTAACGGCGTGTAGTTAATATGTAATAATGTTATTAAAATAGTACTTGGCATAGTGTAGTGTCTTATTTTAGCTATCTTTGTTGTATACGGGGAATGGGTTAAACAAGCGATTGTAAGTGCTTGGCACTTGGTTCTATAAACATCCTTACTGTACAGACAGCGATATATTGTTTCTCCTTCGGACAAATGTACTTAATTTAAGTTGCTTTGGTTAAAAGTTTCTGCTTAATGTCCTATATGTTAATGTAAATAATGACACGGTGTCGTTGGGATAACTCGATTTTTCATATTTTCCTCACCTTTCCTGACTTTCTTAACATTAATCCTTAAACCTACCCTAGCCCTTTTTAGCCTAACCCTAACCCCCTAAATCCTAACACATTATTAATATTTTAACATTAGTGATTAATTAATAACTAGTAACCTGCTGTTCAGTAACATTGCATTAACATTTAGTAGACACTTTTATCAAAAGCGACCTACAAAAAGTAAAAATAATGTGAAACAATACCTTGCTGTCGGTACAGTAAGGATTTTCATAGAACCAAGAGCCAAGCTCTTATTACATATTGACTACATACCGTCACGTTCTGTCACAGTGCATTACAGTGTACTTCCATGCCTAATTAAATTGTAACAGGACCCTGTAAGTGTTGTCAGAGACGATTAGAAAAAAAACCCAACTAACAATCTAGAGCTGCTGATGTTTGCTGGAGCATTCATTATGGTATTTCAGTTATGTAGGTGAGACTTTCCTGGGATTTGAAATTAAATGAAGTCACACTTTGAAGTGTGAAGAGCCATTGTTATATAGAAAGGAGGCAGAGAGAGAGAGAGCGCGCGTCCGGCCATTGACCTTTCTTCGGTAAATACTGAAAAATCTTTAAATAAAACGGTTCACATTTCAGAACAAAGTGCCATGCTGTGTCGTTCTTTAACAGTCTCCCTCATCCCATTTAAAAAAAAAAAAAAAAAAAAAAAAAAAGAACCGCCACTGGATTAACAAGTGCGCACTACCAGGTATAAATTCAAACGGAACTCATTGGGCTTTTTGGAGCATTAGTGCTGCTGCAAATACCGGCTGATGCATGCTTAGGCCACAGTCAGCTACTGAGGCTCGTGTCACCAGGTAGGCATCTCTGGTATCGCGACATCTCTGGTAGCTTACTCCCTTTTTGTATTAGCGTCACCTTTTCAATAAAGCTAAACCCTTTGAAACAAAAATACATTTGACATGTCTGTGTCCTTGCAACAGTGTAATTGAACTTGTTATAAGCAGTGTAAAGATGTCAGCTTAGCTCAGGAGGCAGAGCTGGTTCACTTAACCGGAAGGTATCAAACACTGTGGACGTTTTCTTTCTAGGAACTAACTTCCAGGGCAGTTTGACTGTACTAACTGGTGTTGGATTAAACTGAGATAACATTTTGAGGGCTTCTGAAAACCGGTTTGGAACAGGATGAATGGCCGCTCTTGATGTCCATCTGTGGAGTTGTCTCACAACCGTCAGTGACGACCCTAGGCCATGAAGGCGGCCATCTTATGGCGGGCTCTTGGCTGAGGTCTGCACTACTGAGCATTAATATGTTTTTAATGCATTGTTTCCTCCTGGCAGGGAAGACCTGACCATGTTGAGGCAGGAGGTCCAAGACCTGCACGTCTCTCTCAAGGTGTGTAATTGGAACCGTCATGTGTTGAAACAGGAAGTGGAACTGTCCTGTTTGTTGAGACAGGAAGTGTAACCATCCTGTGCATTTAGACAGGAAGTGGAACCGTCTTGTGTGTTGAGAAAGGAAGTAGAACCGTCCTGTGCATTGAGAAAGGATGTGGAACTGTCCTGTGCGTTGAGACAGGAAGTAGAACCGTCCTGTGTGTTGAGATAGCCGTACGCTTTGCTAGTATATATGCTGCCTGGTAACAAAGTTTATTCTTATATGCTCAGTGCAAAGTGGTATGATTAAGTAGAATGATGTGTGTGTTTTGTGTCTGTCTGTGTGCGTCAGGAGGAAAGATGGTTTTCCGGGGAGCTCAAGAAGGAGTTGGACAAAGTACAAGGACACCTGAAGCAAGTAATTCCTTTAGGATACTACGTTATCCCTGTGAACCTCACCTCATTATCCATGTGAACTTCTTCATTATCCCTGTGAACCCCACTACATTATCCCTGTGAACTACTTCATTATCCCTGTGAACAACTACTACATTATCCCTGTAAACCCCACTAGTTTATCCCTGTGAACTACTACATTATCCCTGTGAACTACTACTTTATCCCTGTGAACCCTGCTACATTATCCCTTTAGGATACTAAATTATCCCTGTGAACTTCTTCATTATTCCTGTGAACCCCACTACAATATCCATGTGAACTACTACATTATCCCTCTGAACTACTACATTATCCCTTTGAACCCCACTACATTATCCCTTTTTACCCCACTACATTATCCCTGTGAACTTCTTCATTATCCCTGTGAACTACTACATTATCCTTGTGAACTTCTTCATTATCCCTGTGAACTACTACATTATCCCTTTGAACCCTACAGCTCACAGATTCTGAATACATGAGGTGATATTCACAATGAAGGAGAAGGTGTTATTGCGTCAAAAGCGTCTTATTGCTGGAATTACCAATCAAATGACTGAACGCAAAACCCTTTCCGTAACTCCATGAAGGCTCAGAGAGACATTCAAACTGAGTTGGTTTATGTACTTCACGTAAACATCTGTTAAGTGGAAAGGATCGGGATGCTGAAGAGCGCTTGTTGCTAAAGATGGCTGGTGGTTAATGCTGAAGAGGAACAGGATGGCCTTACATCTAGTTAGATTTTAGATTCTGAAAGATGATCGTTCCAGAAGACGCAAAAGCACTGGTGTCTTTTCATGGGGATGTCGGTAGGATAACTATTGACAGTGGCCTTGTCCTCTTTAAGACTGTCGATGCATTCCTATATTTGCTCTGGATCCACAGGGCGACGGACCAGACACCTCTGAGGACTCAGGTCGGTAGTGAAAACTAGAGCCTAGAAAACATTAAAGCGCCAATCCGCTGTGTCGTCTGCTTCTAAACATTTATAGTAATAATAATAATAATAATACGACATGTATGCTCTTCTCTCAGCACTGGAGCAGAAGCTGAGCGAGGCGGAGACGGAGAAGTTCCACATCAAGCAGATGAGAGACCTGTTTGAGCAGAAGGCCGCCCAGCTGGCTACAGAGATAGTAGGTCAGTATGCCACTGAGCATTCTGGGAATTTTGCTTTCTGTTTCATAAAACAACAACTGTTTCCAGATGCCGGGAAGAAGACTTTTTTCATTCTCTGTTGCAATATACCTTCGTAGTAGAACGATCCAAATGGAAGTTAGTTTAAGATTGGAATTGATAAAGTCAGCTGAGCTGGTCGTGATGGTAGTACAACAAAACAAGGAGGATAGGATGGAGGTTTTAGGTGGTTAGAATGTCAAGAGTGGGTAGTTAGCTGCTCACTGATCTGTCAAATCCACCAGACATAAAGTCCCGCTATGACGAGGAGAAGAGTCTGAGGGAGGCCGCTGACCAGCGGCTGGCCTCCCTGGGCCAGGACCTGGAGAGGCAGAGGCAGGACAATGACATACTCAGCACGGAACTGGTGAGCTACTGGTGTGTCTGTGTGTGTGTGTGTGTAAAAAACAAAAACAATGAGAACTTCTGTTGCCTTCAAATGAGTTGTATCAAATGTATGTCCAAGTGTTGGTACTCCCTGCCTCCTAGTGTCCTTAAAGCCCGTAGACGTGGATCTCTGTTCACTCTGTCGCCCCTCTGTCGCCTCCTAGCTGCAGCGGCCGGGGGTGGAGGACGTGACGGTGCTGCAGAAGGAGCTGGTCCAGGTTCAGACGCTCATGGACTCCATGGCTCGTGAGCGGGAAGAGGAGTCGGAGCGCTACAAGCACCAGTACCAGGAGCTGGTGGAGAACCACGCCACTGCCGGGGTAAGGTCTCCTCAAGGCTAACGCTCCTCAAGGCTAACGCTCCTCAAGGCTAACGCTCCTCAAGGCTAACGCTCCTCAAGGCTAACGTCTCCTCAAGGCTAATGCTCCTCCAGGTTCCATCGTTGTGATGCCATTGGTCTCATAGTGTTCTCTCCCATGAGTCAGCCCCCTGACATTGACAATAATAAAGCGATTGACAGGTAATAAAAGGCAGTAGCCCAATAATCAAATCAACGCTGTCACTGGCTTTTGATATGCTGTTGAACCATGAGTAGTTCTCAACAAGCATCCTGAATGTTCAACCAAACCTTTTAGAAGGTGATCAATGAGCAGCACAGCTAGCCGTGTGCACAAAGCTTCATCACTACCAATATTACTAGGCCTTCCATTCTTCGCTCATGGCTTAAACATTTAGGAGGTTGAAAACGGTTATCTTTTTATCTTTGGCTTCTTCAGTTCACTCTCTGTGAACCAAGCTATTGTTGTATGGTGCAACGGAAGTCTGGCTGTTCTATCATTCTGCTTTGTGTTTGTTAGACCTAGAGGAACTTTATAATGAATCTTTGATGTGTTCCTCAGTGTCTCCTCCTTCTGACTTTATGTGTTCCCCATGCAGATTACCATCAGCCAGCTGAAGGCGGAGCTGGAGAAGGGCCCTCAGGAGGCGGCCGTCTACACTCAGCAGATCCACCAGCTGCAGAGCACCGTCAACAGCCTGCAGCAGCAGAGCCAGGTACTAACCCTAACCTTAACCACACACCCTGAGGCAGCAGAGCCAGGTACTAACCCTAACCTTAACCACACACCCTGAGGCAGCAGAGCCAGGTACCATCCCTAACCTTAACCACACACCCTGAGGCAGCAGAGCCAGGTACTAACCCTAACCTTAACCACACACCCTGAGGCAGCAGAGCCAGGTACCATCCCTAACCTTAACCACACACCCTGCCCCACCACACAACCTGAGGTACCGCCCCCCCCCTCAGACAGCCTGAGGTACCGCCCCCCCCCCTCAGACAGCCTGTGTGTGTGTGTGTGTGTGTGTGTGTGTGTGTGTGTGTGTGTGTGTGTGTGTGTGTGTGTGTGTGTGTGTGTGTGTGTGTGTGTGTGTGTGTGTGTGTGTGTGTGAAGATATTAAGTGGACTTCGCCTTCAATAGTCAAATCTCGTTTTCATACGTGTGTAGCGTCCAGGTCCTCTAAACACAGGCTCTCCCCCTCTCCTCCACCCCACAGAGCCTCTCAGACAAGCTGTCTCGCAGGGAGAAGGAGCAGCAGCAGCTGGGGGAGACCCTGGCTGCAGAGCAGGCGTCCGGCAGGGCCCTCCACAGCAGCCTCCAGGCCCGCCTGCTGGAGCTGCAGGAGGCCCAGCTGCGGGCGGCGGCCGGGGAGGCCTCGCTGCAGAGGGCCCGGGCCGAGCTGGGGGAGACGGGGCAGGAGGTGGCCCGGCTGAAGCAGGAGGCGCTGGAGCTGCAGGTGAAGCACGGGGAGCTGAAGGCGGAGAGAAAGCAGATGCTGCAGCAGAGGGAGGAGAAGGAGAGCCAAGGGGCTCAGCAGCAGACTGAGATCGGCCAGGTAAGGCTCGTCACTGAGCTTCTTGTATTCTGCAGTAGACACTGACTCTGGGCGCTGCGCCCAGTCAGGGATGGGTGCTGGTAAATCTATATCAGAAATGTACTAGTATTGATTCATCGTCCAGTTCTATAAAGTGACTGGTTTGATTTGAGTTAGAGTTTGAGTTGGCTACACAAGTAAACGGAACATGAAATGATTTCAGTCAAGTCAATGTATGTTTATACCCATGAATATGAGGATGTATTTGTTAAGATTTCGTGTCTGTGAATATTAAAATGTGAACCTCAGATCACCAGCTTGACACATAAAGCTGAAAAAATAAATTATTTTCTAACAAAGTTCTTGAAAGCAGGTCGCAGGCCCCCTGGGCTGGCAGATAGCTAACTGTAAAGTATCTGGTATGTCTACCAAATCATGTAGTTGAACGTTATTCAGAAGCATGTGTTTCATGTCTCATCTCAATAGTCCAATGTGTTTCCCTTCCCTTGCTCTATCCAAGTTAGCGAGGCCCTCTGCAATCTTCTCTTTTCCCAATCCTGGTCTCGGCTGATATTCATAATGATGCTCAATAATTATATGTGATGAGTGGTTTGGTGTAGATGAAGTGGTACATGAGGCGATGGGGGTGTAGATGAAGTGGTACATGAGGCGATGGGGGTGTAGATGAAGTGGTACATGAGGCGATGAGGGTGTAGATGAAGTGGTACATGAGGCGATGGGGGTGTAGATGAAGTGGTACATGAGGCGATGGGGGTGTAGATGAAGTGGTACATGAGGCGATGGGGGTGTAGATGAAGTGGTACATGAGGCGATGGGGGTGTAGATGAAGTGGTACATGAGGCGATGGGGGTGCTGAGATAACAATAAACCCAGCTGGGGAAACCCTGCTCTACAGTGTGGTGCGCTAACCTCCTCTCCTCTCCTCTCCTCTCCTCTCCTCTCCTCTCCTCTCCTCTCCTCTCCTCTCCTCTCCTCTTCCCCTCCTCTTCCTGTCCTGTCCTGTCCTGTCCTGTCCTGTCCTGTCCTGTCCTGTCCTGTCCTGTCCTGTCCTGTCCTGTCCTCTTCCTCTCCTCTTCCTCTCTTCTCCTCTTCCTCTCCTGTAGTTGCATGCTAACCTCCTGGAGGCTGAGCGCCAGCTGGGGGAGCTGCAGGGCCGACTGAAGGAGCAGAGGCAGCTCTCTGGGGAGAAGCTCAAGGACCGCGAGCAGCAGGCCGCTGACCTCCAGCTCCAGCTGTCCCGGGCCGAGGAGCAGGTATTATATATCAGTGGACCGTTGTATTAAAGGTCCAGTGTGTAGACCCTCTTCAGTGGACCGTTGTATTAAAGGTCCAGTGTGTAGACCCTCTTCAGTGGACCGTTGTATTAAAGGTCCAGTGTGTGGACCCTCTTCAGTGGACCGTTGTATTAAAGGTCCAGTGTGTAGACCCTCTTCAGTGGACCGTTGTATTAAAGTTCCAGTGTGTGGACCCTCTTCAGTGGACCGTTGTATTAAAGTTCCAGTGTGTAGACCCTCTTCAGTGGACCGTTGTATTAAAGGTCCAGTGTGTGGACCCTCTTCAGTGGACCGTTGTATTAAAGGTCCAGTGTGTGGACCCTCTTCAGTGGACCGTTGTATTAAAGGTCCAGTGTGTATTAAGTGTCTGTCAAGTTAAAGGGATGCTCATTAAGTGTCTGTCCAGTTAAAGGGATGCTCATTAAGTGTCTGTCCAGTTAAAGGGATGCTCATTAAGTGTCTGTCCAGTTAAAGGGATGCTCATTAAGTGTCTGTCCAGTTAAAGGAGGCTGGCGTTAAGACCACGGATCTCCAGCACCTGCTGGACAAGGCCAGCAAGCAGCAGCAGGAGCTGCAGACCCAGCAGCAGAACACCACCTCCAAGCTGCGGGAGGCACAGGTAAGCTCCTCCCAGGTTCACTGTGTGTTCACCTGTGTTAACACAATGAGTCACATCTCAGGGAATGACCTCCAGCCTTTGCAGGATGCATTTAGTATTTATTCATAAGGTGCCAATTATAGTCATGAATTCAGACCCAGCCAAAGTGATCAGGATGTTTGCATGTCAAACATCCCACAAACACCCATCACACAAAGTTTTGATGGGTGTCATGTTGCCTGGGTTACCACCCCTTCTCCGATGACCTCAACCTGAAGGACCTTGTGTTCTACAGAGCGACCTGGAGCAGGTGCTGCGTCAGCTCGGGGACAAGGACCAGAAGATCCAGAACGTGGAGGCGCTGCTGCAGAAGGGCCGGGACGGGGTGTCCCAGCTGGAGGCCGAGCGCGACGAGCTGTGTGCCAAGATCCAGGCAGGGCAGGGGGAGACGGCGCTGCTGGGGCAGATGAAGGAGAAGAACCTGGCTCTGCAGGAGCAGGTACACACACCCACGCCCACAGACAGTGATGGATGAGGAATGATTAAGGAATGGATGAGCTGAACTCGCAAATAATTGTTTTGTCTTAACGACGCACAACCTCAGTTTTATCAATTATTATGCATAATTTCCTCACACATGGACGCCTCATTAATCAATGAGTTTGATGTCGCAAACAGGCACACAAATAGAACGGTACATTTTTGCATGTCAAAACCTTTAGCTACATATTTTCTATGTCTGCGCTGTGATTTCAAGGTGTCCCAGCTGACTGACAAGTTAAAGAACCAATCGGAGAGCCACAAGCAGGCTCGGGACAACCTCCACGAGCAGGTGCAGGAGCAGAAGAGCCTGCTGCGGGCCGCCCAGGACGCCGCACACACCCTGGAGACCTTCGGGGGGGAGCTCAGCGCCCAGCTGGCCGAGAGCAAGGAGAAGGGGGCCCAGCTCAACACCCAGGTACCAGCTGCTCCTGTTGTTACCTGTTGTTACCTACAGGAGGTCTGGTTCCTCCTCCTGTTGTTACCTACAGGAGGTCTGGTTCCTCCTCCTCCTGTTGCCTACAGGAGGTCTGGTTCCTCCTCCTGTTGTTACCTACAGGAGGTCTGGTTCCTCCTGTTACCTACAGGAGGTCTGGTTCCTCATCCTGTTGTTACCTACAGGAGGTCTGGTTCCTCCTGTTTCCTACAGGAGGTCTGGTTCCTCCTCCTGTTGTTACCTACAGGAGGTCTGGTTCCTCCTCCTGTTGTTACCTACAGGAGGTCTGGTTCCTCCTGTTTTTACCTACAGGAGGTCTGGTTCCTCCTGTTGTTACCTACAGGAGGTCTGGTTCCTCCTCCTGTTTCCTACAGGAGGTCTGGTTCCTCCTCCTGTTGTTACCTACAGGAGGTCTGGTTCCTCCTCCTGTTGTTACCTACAGGAGGTCTGGTTCCTCCTCCTCCTCCTGTTGTTACCTACAGGAGGTCTGGTTCCTCCTCCTCCTGTTACCAGCTAGCATCAACCTGGTTGTGGTGTATTGATGACCAGGTCAATTCAGGTGGTTATACATATCAGTGAGGCGTAACCTGGTTAAGTGAAGGTGAGGTGACCCCCCCCCCCCCCGTGCCTGTACTGGTGTTATTTGGTGGAATGATTCCAAGTGCCTGTGTTATTTGGTGAAGTCATTCCCAGTGCCTGAACCAGTATTATTTGATGAAGTCATTCCCAGTGTCTGTGTTATTTGGTGAAGTCATTCCCAGTGCCTGTACCAGTGTTATTTGGTGAAGTCATTCCCAGTGCCTGTACCAGTGTTATTGGTGAAGTCATTCCCAGTGGTCCCGGTTGGTTTCAGCTCAAGGCGAAGACGGAGATGCTGCTGTCCTCCGAGGCGTCCAAGGCTGGCCAGCGGGCCGACCTGGAGAACCACCTGGAAACGGCCCAGAATGCACTTCAGGACAAGCAGCAGGTCAGCTCCTGGCCAATAGGGTCACTCTGAGAACCGCATGCTGTTTCATTGAATTGATGGGGTCGGTTCAGGGTTTGTGCTGTTTCAACCCTTTTTTCAACCCAACTGATAGCGTGTCCCGAGTACAGATGAACAGGCGGAGGTTCATCTCAATGTGCAGGAGCATTAGCTCCACTAGTCAGCCTGATACTCCTTCCAGATAAGGCAAACAGGAATCAACCTAGATTCCTGAAAAGTGGCATCACCTCTCTTTCCTGGAGATGGCGATGGAGCCTGACAGAAACGGGGCAGACCAACAAATGTTGTCCTGTTTCCCCCCTTTCTCGCTTCTCACTTGTTGTACACACAAACACACACACACACTGGTAGGAGCTGGTGAAGGCCCAGCAGAAGGTGGAGGAGCAGGCTGGGAGGCTGCAGGAGAAGCAGGAGCAGGGCAGCCTGCTGGAGGCCGCTCTGAAGGAGACTAAAGAGCAGCTGTTCTCCTCGGAGCAGCGGCGGGAGCAGCAGGAGGCGCTCCACCAGGTGAGCCCCGATAACAGCGCCAGCAACCGACCACCTGTGGTCTGGTAGTAGTGGTTCATTTTATTAGAAAATAAATCTGTGAAGTAGTAGAATGAGGAACAGGGAGGTGAGGGTTGGACTGAATGACTCTATTCAAGTGTGTGTGTGTGTGTGTGTCAGAAGGTGCAGTCCGAGGTGGTGGAGTTGAAGGCGGCCCTTGAGCAGGGTCAACAGGAAGTTCAGCGGCTCCAGAAGGAGGGGTCAGAGGTCAGGAAGAGGTTGAAGGAGCTGGCGCACCAGATGGACTCCCAGGAAGCGAGGTGAGACTCATTCCAAATCAATAACGTCATGTTGGATTACCAAGATGGCTGACTTGGCTAGAGGGGATTTGATAAACGATGACTGAATGTGTAACATCAAAACGTTGTGTTGTTGAAGCTCTGCCAAGCTGCGAGACCAGCTGAAGAGCGTGAACGCAGACCTGAGTCACACTCGTCAGGAGCTGCAGACGTCTGAGAAGGAGCGATCCCTCCTGCAGCTCAGCCTGGACACACTGACCCAGGATGGGCAGGCACAGCGGGCAGACCTGGAGAGGAAAGCCAAAGGCTTGGCCGCAGACCTGCAGAAGGCCCAGCAGCAGAGAGACGCTCATGGGAAGGATCTTGTTTCGACGAAAGAGAGTCTGGGGAAGGTGAACAAGGCCATGAAGGAGACCCAAGGCCAGCTGGACAGCGAGAGGAGGGGCAGCAAGGCAGCGCTGGAGGAAAAGGTGAGCGTCGGGATCCCTCGAATGGTGCTATATAGGTCGCATTAACTAAGGAATCCTCGTGTTTTTAATAGTTGTATGTATTGAAATGTTGTTCTGGTTGTTAGACCTATTGTTTATGTGTATTGTACATTTGTATTCCTTTTTTTATTGTATGTGGTTATCTGGGCATCATTGAAAAAGAGAGACTGCTCTCAACGGCCTTCCCTGAATAAAGAAAGGTTAAATATATATGTTGGTGCTGACCAATATATGATGCGTATACAATGATTTCACTCAGGAAAAGTCTCACGAGAAGACCAGAGTGGAGCTCCAGAAGAAAGTGGAGGTGATCACCAAGGAGAGCCAGGAGACCAAGGGGCAGGTGGACAGGATGAGAGAGGTGAGGTGACCCCACGCTCCACGGACTGGGTGGTGGTGTGGTGAAACGGTTCCTGAAGTGGTCCCTCTGCCTCTGCTCCCTGGTCCAGGCGGAGAAGGGGCTGAAGGCTCAGCTGGCTGCGCTCACTGAGCAGAGCTCCAAGAGCCTGGGCGTTCTGCAGGAGAAGGAGAGGGGCCTCCAGCAGCTGCAGGCCCAGCTCCAGAAGACCCAGGCCTCCCTGGAACAGGAGAAGCAGAAGCTGGAGAGCCAGGTGTCTGAGCTACAGGAGACCATCACCAAGAAGGTAAGCAGGGCTGAACGCAGCCATTCAGCAAAGGGCTGCATCTTTTTGTCTTCCATAAGATTAGTTATTTTAGACAGAATGAGATCATATCAGTTATTAAGTTTGGGTCGTGGATACAATGGATCCCTCCATAGTGACGTCAGCATGGCTTCATGGAGACATGAATGGGGCAGAGGGGTGTGCATAGTGGCTCCCCTCGTTGTCAGTGTTTGACGGCGTGTGTGTCTGGTGCTGCCCCCCCCCAGGCGGAGGAGCTGGTCCGGCTGCAGGACCAGGCCTCAGGGCTGGGGCAGGAGCTGGGGGCGGAGAGGACGCGCAGCACCGGGCTCCAGGAGGCCTTGGAGCAGAGCCAGCAGGCCAGGAGCACGCTGCAGGAGCACGTCTACGGCAAGGAGTCGGAGGTGTCCGCCCTACGCCAGGACCTCAAGGTAGGGCCCTGAGGACGGCCTCAGGCCTCAGACCCACGCTCACCAGTCCTGTTCAAAGTGCTCTGATCAAAGTGAACAATGTACTGTGAAACATTAGGCCACGCCCCCAGTCCGAGCGTCGACTGATCATAGGATCATCTATCATATATGTTGTCATATATGGGAGGAAGCAGACCGAGTCAGTTCCCCACACCCAAAACAAACTTATAAGCTTTACATTGTGGCGGCCTAGCAGTGCTGTTGTTCGCGTCCTTCAGCCCCCCTGCCTTTTGCCGTGTCCGCTGTTAGACACGATTTACCACACACCTCAATTCAACTGTTACAACCACGACTAAATGTCTTTCTATCGAAGAATCGAATCTTCAAAGATTAGAGGTCATCCCTATCAAATATAGAGAATATACATTCAAAACAAAAGCTAAATAAATGTAAAGTGAATACTTAACTGTTCCCACATGCATTAATCTGTACATGGAGAATCTGTTCCCCCCACTTTCATGTGAAAGGGTTAACGCGTGTCGTTGTGCTGCCTCCTGGTTGATGGCAGGTGTCAGAGGAGAAGCTCTGCTTGGCGCAGGAGGAGCAGGCTGCCAACCGGAGCCACCAGGCGGGCCTGGAGGGCAAGGTTCAGGACCTGAGTCAGAGCCACGCCTCCCTGGAGCAGGAGCTGGGCCGACGGGACCAGGCGCTCCAGCAGCAGGCCCAGGCCCTGAAGGAGCTGCAGAGACGACACGTAAAGGACTCGCCGTTAGACGTGCTCTACGGGGAGCCTTCTCGACATCATGGGCTCTCTTTAGCCAAAGAGAAATTAGTAGCACATATAAGCATGCCATTAATGACTGAAAGAATGAAGCCTGGCGTTCTTTTCTTTGACAGAGCCATGAGAAGTATCAGGGCAGGGGAGCACCTTCTTTTAAATTCAGGGCATTGAGCAGACGCTCCAAAGCGACTTACAATAAGTACATTTGTCTGAAGAAGAATTCCCCGTACACAACAAAGATGGCTTGGATAAGATGCTAAATTATGCTAAGTACTACTTTTAAGTGCCAGGACGTATAACATACAATAAGTGCGTAAGAGGAGGGGCTAGGCAGTGTCTAGGTGAACTCTTTCCGGGCAGTGGAGAACCTTCCAGTGAAGGTGGCCATGCAGGACCGACAGGGCCATGCAGGAGACAGGAGACCGGGCCATGCAGGAGACGGGAGACGGGGCAATAGAGGAGAGAGGGCCATGCAGGAGACGGGGCACTGCCATGAAATGCAGATGATGGTGGTCATCGATGTATGTCTCCCCCCTAGGGGGATGCTGAGGAGGAGTTGGGGAAGGAGAGGAGCCGGGCGGAGGAGCTGATGAAGGCCAAGAGCGCGATGGAGAGCACCAGCGCCCGGCTGACCTCTGAACTCAAGGTGTTCACTGAGAAGAGTGAGAAGGTCTGTGTCCTTTTTGCACCGTTGCTCTTCCTTATAATGAAGACTGAGTCTCCCAAAACTCCCTTCATTGTCATTTACATCAATACATTTGAATTGACTCTTGAGAGATACTCATAGATATCCATGCATGTATCAAGTCATCAGAATACATGCAGGTAACACGTTTCCTAGCGGCCATGTGAAGGCCAGAGTCTGTGTGTCCCGGGTTTCTTAGTCCATGAAGTGTTCTGGGTGCAGGGTTTCTTAGTCCATGCAGTGTACTGGGTGCAGGGTTTCTTAGTCCATGCAGTGTACTGGGTGCAGGGTTTCTTAGTCCATGAAGTGTTCTGGGTGCAGGGTTCCTTAGTCCATGCAGTGTACTGGGTGCAGGGTTTCTTAGTCCATGCAGTGTTCTGGGTGCAGGGTTTCTTAGTCCATGAAGTGTTCTGGGTGCAGGGTTTCTTAGTCCATGCAGTGTACTGGGTGCAGGGTTTCTTATTCCATGCAGTGTACTGGGTGCAGGGTTTCTTAGTCCATGCAGTGTTCTTGGTGCAGGGTTTCTTAGTCCATGCAGTGTACTGGGTGCAGGGTTTCTTAGTCCATGCAGTGTACTGGGTGCAGGGTTTCCCGCAGAAATGTCAGTTCAGGGGTTGTGTCACGGGTTTGCCGTCACACAATTATCTTTTTTTTTTTCTGATGTCGTAGTCAAGGGGGCAGGCGTGTATTGCTTAGCCTAAGCTGTGAAGTGCTGTGGGAAACCCTTGGGTGGATCGATGGACTGGTAACGTCTCCTGAATTGGGCATTTTGTGGTGTGCAGTAAAATGACCCCTTGTTGGTTCTAAATATTGTATACTATCCCGTCCCCCCGTCCTCCTCTGGGTCCCCCCGTCCTCCTCTGGGTCCCCCCGTCCTCCTCTGGGTCCCCGCGCCCTGCAGGAGCTGTCCGGGCTGCAGGAGGCCAAGGCGCTGCTGATCCAGCAGAAGCTGGAGGTGCAGGGCCAGCTGGAGGCAGAGCGGGCCGTGCTGCAGACGGAGCAGCAGGCCCACCAGGCCACCAGGGACAGCGTGGCCCAGCTGGACCAGAAGCTCCTCAGCCAGGCCACAGAGCTCCAGGCCCAGCTGGTGAGAGCCCAAAGGCACAGGAAACAAACCTCTTGGAAAACTAATGTTGTTTTCGTCGGACTGGATGAGCCCGCGTTGTTCATGATCCTCCCCCCCCCCCCCCCCCCCTGCAGGCGGCGGAGCGGCGGGGCCGGGCGGAGCAGGCGAAGCAAGCGGAGGAGGCGCAGGGCAGGCTGGGGGTGCAGCTGGCGGCGCTGGGGGAGAACGTGGCCACGCTGAAGAGGGAGTGGCAGGGCAGCCAGCGGCGCTCGGCCGAGCTGGAGAAGCAGACGGACGAGCTGAGGGGGGAGATCGCCGTGCTGGAGGCCACGGTGCAGAACAACCAGGACGAGAGGCGCGCCCTGCTGGAGAGGTTAGGGGTCAAGGGTCAGGGGTCGCCACGGTGCAGAACAACCAGGACGAGAGGCGCGCCCTGCTGGAGATGTTAAGGGTTAGATGTGAAGAATTAGATGTTAGGTGTTAGGGGTTAGATTTGAGGGATTAGATGTCACGGTATTTGACAGCAGCGTTCAGCCAACAGGAGCCAGGGACAGTAGCTCTCCTTTATGTAACAAAGGGCTCGAGGAACAGGCTGGGTATCTCTAGATCTCCCTGTGTTCATCTCATCATGATGATAATATCTCTATAGATCTAGTTGTGTATGAAGAGACTGTCCAGCGTTCCAAAGGGTCCTGAAACAAAGACAGAGCCGTCGGTGAGGTCACAACCTTTTGAGAAAACAAGCCAGTGGACCGAAGACGCCTGATGGTGTCCTGCTGTGTGTGTGTGTTTGTGTGTCAGGTGTGTGAAGGGGGAGGGGGAGATGGAGAAGCTGCAGGCCAAGGCGCTGGAGATGAGGAGGAGGCTAGACGACACCACCGCCGCCATGCAGGAGCTGGGCCGAGAGAACCAGTCGCTGCAGGTCAGTCGCATGACCACGCGCGCGTCCTCTGACCGTCACGGCCATGTCTCAGTAAAGCCAGGATGAGGATGGGAGGGCTTGGGGCTTTATCTTCGTCCTCTCTACTCTATGCCGGTTCATGTAACATACAAACATGGGCTAGGCGACGTGGGTGGTGAAAGGCTTTCCTGTTGTGTTGCAGATCAAGCAGTCCCAGTCCCTGACCAGGAAGTGGGCCGAGGACCACGAGGTCACCCACTGCCTGGGCTGCGGGAAGGGCTTCTCAGTGACCATCAGGAGGGTAGGCACCGCATCGCACCGCGCCATGTGCAGAACGATGAGGAGATCGATGATGTATCAGTGTTTGTGTATTCCCTAATTTTATTATATAATTTAGTAATAATCTCAAAAGTGTTTGTGTTGTTGGTTTGATGACCTCAGTGCCCGGTCCCGTTCACACCCAACACGCTTCACTCTCCCCTCGCTGCCTGCAAGTGAAGCCCGGGGTTTGAAGGAGGGAAAAGTCCTGTTGCATCCAAAATGCATCATAGTGCTCAGTAGCAGGAGATCTAACATTCGGCCCTCCTCTCTGCTCCGTCTCAGTCCCTGAGCCTGCGCTGTGGCGTGAGAACGCACAGCGTGCATACTGCGTTCACACCACTCAAAAAGTGCCACCCTTTACACTCACCCTCTACACTCACTGAGATGGGTCTCTGCACTCAGACTCAGAATGCTCCCAGAGCAGCCACTACTGTCACTCAGAATCCTAACTGCTCCTCGGGCCTCTGAGTCCGTGAGCATGCACAGGGTCGTGGAAACACAGAATCAGCCTTGTTGATCTGTTAGCTTCTGGGCGCTACTGGAGAAAGCTAGCTAGCCAGGGCAGTTAGTATGAGCTTACCTCGGTTGGAGAAAACGAAGTTAGAGCCTTAGAAGCTTCTGAACCCTGGTTTGGGACATAATGGAGATCAATGGACCTGGTCTCCGCCGCAAGGGGAGGTGAGCTGAACACAATCTCAGCTGATTGACGTCTGGAAATAGACAATGTCAGCGATGAACCCGGGGTCCTAACAAACGCATACATCCACTTTTCCGATGCAGCCTTTAACCTCATGAAGTCAACTATTTCATCTTTCCTTCAGACAGTAACCATTGATATTAACTTGCCCGTCTCTGCCCCAGCACCACTGCAGACACTGTGGAAACATCTACTGCGCCGAGTGCTCGTGCCGCAACGCCCTCACGCCCTCCTCCAAGAAGCCCGTCAGGGTCTGTGAGAGCTGCTTCGACGAGCTCCAGGGCTGAGCCCCCCGGGCCGAAGCCAGCGAGGAGCCCAGATGATGTCTAACTTGCACTAATGAAAGGGAACAGATTGACTGAGTGGCAAGACCCCCTCATCCACCTCCTCTGGTGCTGAGGGGCCCGCGGTGGTTTAGGACGCCCCCTGAGGTGTGGTGGGACGGCCCCGGAGCCTGAGGGGGATGGAGGGGTATGAGGAAGGAGATGAACTCTGTCTGTTTTGTGTATTGTGCCTTTGGCTAGCGTCTGGTCTGTGTGAGAGCAGAGAAGGAGAGCTTCACCGCACCGCTGTGCTTGTCTTTGATTTCTTTCTCATGTCCACACGTTGGAGCCATATCTCTGCTTGTCCTCATCCTTGTTTCCATCGCGGCCTGCCGTAAGTGTTTATGTACAGAGGTTGTCAGCGAGGGGTTGGACATTGGAGGGTGTTGGTGAAGAGGGGTTCATATCGGAACGGTAAAAAGAATCTGAAAGTGAAGTCTGCCCTTCAAAGATGATTTAGTTTTGCCTTCTGCACTTGTTTTGTTTTTCCTGCTGATGCCAACACTGAGACCGACGTGATTCATTTCAAAAGTGAATCAGTGTCGAAACGGATTTACTTTCACTTAATAACACTTAGTTTTACGGCGAGAGATTAATGCCTTTCTATTTTATACAGGAAATATATTTGCAATCATTTGAATGGTGGAAATATTTTTTAAGAATATTGGGTAAACAAACATTTACATTCAGTTTGCAAACCTCTGAATACTTAATAACAATTGAGCTTTTATTTATTTTTATCCAATGCAAGACATTATTTTCAATGCGACCATTAATGTAACCGTTAATAGCAGAGTAACAGTACAATTCCTAATTATAATGGGTCAAATTATTTTTTATTAAGGCTTAAAGTTCATCTCAAAATTCATCTCGCTTGTCTTTTCAAATGTTGAAAGTGGCAGCCTGACTCAGTTTATTTCATTTAAACATTTGATGGAGGCCTAAATGTATTCTTCACAAGTAAACCACAGTATTCAATTTTCTACTCCCGTGCTATCGATACCAAGCAGAAGCAGTACATTGTTGGGTTGTTCTCTGTGGATATGACCTGTAATCAGCCTTCATGTTGCTCACCTCTAAAGTCAGAGCAGTGGTCTTTAGGACAGAAAGAGATGTTTCATGAACGTGAATTCAGTGACCAAAGAATGTCTCAGTCTGGTGGTGGAAGATCAGCAGATGTCCTCGAGGGGTTTCACCCTAATGATTTTATTTGTGCAGAAATTTCCTATTTTTTTTTTTTTTTTTGGAGGGGGGTTATATCTGTAAATTGTTTATTTTCTGAAAACATGCATTCATGTTTTTTTCCACAATGTTAATAAAAAACAAATCAAGCCCCATTCAGCAGCACATATACACCATGCTCTCATTAAGTTAGTGTTATTTAAATACAAAAAATACATGAATCTATTACTATTAACTACATTGTTGAGCTCGCATAAGACAAAACTTGTGCAAACTCCTACTCGTCCTATTGATTAATATTAACACTCATATCATGGTGCTTCATTCTGAACAATGTGTTTGTGTCTGAACACGAACACATTGAATTATTTTTTTTCGCTGCCCAACTCAAATCCAACTGTGTGTGTGTGTGTGTGAGACGTTGCTGTAGGACTGGTTATTGGTAGGAAAACAGGATGTTATAAATTAGGGAATGCCGTGTCGTCTGCTTCTTCGGATCCAAGATGGCCGCCCCTTCACCGTGTTCGCTGGGGTGGTAAAGTATTGTACATTGTGACACGGAACACGAAATAATCCAATGCGGTCATTCATTTTTTCACAGAACGGGGTCCTGGTTGATCTGTAGTCGTCCAGCAGAACTGTGTTCACAGGTCACTTTTTAGCATTTTACCAATAATCGTCCGTGATGTACGTGATGCTTAACATCTTAATGCTAAAATTCCTCAGAATACAGATGTCCATCTCCTATTGCTGTAACCAGGGCAACCGTTCCCCATCGTGTTGAGTTGGCTGTTTCTACCTCAGATTGGATTCTAAACCTTGAAACATCACAGAACACGTTTCCGACTGCTTTGTGATGAACAGGGAGGAGAGATGTCTTTGTGTCGTGTACTTCTGTTTCAGACACACTGCAGCGTGTGAAACCACGGCTAACTATGTTAATACACTTGATGGCCATACTTTACAGTTAGCCATTAAAGGCTAACTGTAAAGTATCATAATATATTGAACAGCTCGCTATATATTAAATACATATAACACTTGTGGTCCCAGAAGGGTGTCACCACGATATTGTACAGTCACCGCTAAAGACAAAGGGCCGAGAACGGCGCTCTCAGCGGGCCCGCAGTGTTGGGGACGCCGTCGGCTGGTGGACCCCCACTAACCACTGGTCTGGGGGGTGCCTGTGTTCTGGGGTGCGAGCAGGCTCTTACGGGTTTGTCCCAGCCGGGGCTTACTGGTCTAGCAGGGTCTCACTTGTGTGTCCCAGCAGGGACTCACTGGTGTGTCCCAGCAGGGTCTTACTGGTCTTTTACTGGTTTGTCCCAGCAGACTCAGTGGATGTGCTGGTTGTTATTTATGTTCGGGTGTGCTTGTTTTCTTTTGTTGATATTCATGAAGTTAATAAAACATTCTATTTGTCACTTTGTTTCTTTGTCGTTACTGAGGAGACTAGAAATGAAGCAACACAAAAACAAGGCAAGCAATTATTTTATAAAACAAATCTAGTTATAGAACCAGTATTTACAGGTCAGAACAAGTCTTCAGGGGCTCATGTTAACAGGTCTTCAGAGGCTCATGTTAACACAGGTCTTCAGGGGCTCATGTTAACAGGTCTTCAGGGGCTCATGTTAACAGGTCTTCAGAGGCTCATGTTAACACAGGTCTTCAGAGGCTCATGTTAACACAGGTCTTCAGGGGCTCATGTTAACAGGTCTTCAGGGGCTCATGTTAACACAGGTCTTCAGAGGCTCATGTTAACAGGTCTTCAGAGGCTCATGTTAACAGGTCTTCAGGGGCTCATGTTAACAGGTCTTCAGGGGCACATGTTAACACAGGTCTTCAGAGGCTCATGTTAAGAGGTCTTTAGGGGCTCATGTTAACACAGGTCTTCAGGGGCTCATGTTAACACAGGTCTTCAGGGGCACATGTTAACACAGGTCTTCAGAGGCTCATGTTAAGAGGTCTTTAGGGGCTCATGTTAACACAGGTCTTCAGGGGCTCATGTTAACACAGGTCTTCAGGGGCTCATGTTAACAGGTCTTCAGGGGCTCATGTTAACACAGGTCTTAAGGGGCTCATGTTAACAGGTCTTCAGGGGCTGATTCTAGGGCTCATATCTGGGAGGACTCCAGCCACCGGGAGGCATTCTTGACCCGCGGCTGCTGAGAGTCCAGTTTCAGCAGTGCCGTCACAGCGCCCTCTATCTTGGACATCCACGCTTTCTGTAGAGCGCACAAAAATACAAGCTCTAGGCATCGTGTGTGTGTGTGTTTGTTCACATGGAGCCTGGATCGACTCTTAAGCTACAGTAGATTCAGTCTGAGACATTCTCTGCGATGCATAGTTGAAAAGTTGGAGCGTGCAGCCCAGCGTGCAGTGGCCGGTCGGAGAGCTCACCTTGACGGCGTCGCAGGGCGCTTGGAGGATGAACGCTCCCATACACTGCTGGTAGCGGCTCTGATGCATGAGGATAAAGGAGTGAGGTAGTCCTGATGCTGGGAGGGGAGACAAAAATAAAATGGCATCAAAACTAACCCTATTTGCCGCTCACACTGAAACAGGTTGAACTGGAAGAACACCAGTTCACACCACCTTGATCCGCTCATCCAGCCTGTTGATAGACCTCTGCCTTTCATTGTTTTTACACAAGGCAAATGAATTAAAGGTTCCGTAATGAAACAAATCCGGTGGTCCCGGCCCCAGCAGCCCACCTGTAGCGTTGAGCTGGTCGATGTTCTTCATGTGCAGGCGGTCCAGAGAGACGGGCTGGTCCACCACGGTGAAGGTACAGCCCTCCTTCAGGAGCTGGTCCAGGTCCGGGCTCTGAGCCTGCTCAGGGGCGGCCGACCGCTGGAGACCAGGAGAGGGGGTTCAGCTTTACATCAGAGACCAGGAGAGGGGGTTCAGCTTAGAGACCAGGAGAGGGGTTCAGCTTTACATCAGAGACCAGGAGAGGGGTTCAGCTTTACATTAGGGACCAGGAGAGGGGGTTCAGCTTTACATCAGAGACCAGGAGAGGGGGTTCAGCTTAGAGACCAGGAGAGGGGGTTCAGCTTTACATCAGAGACCAGGAGAGGGGGTTCAGCTTAGAGACCAGGAGAGGGGTTCAGCTTTACATCAGAGACCAGGAGAGGGGTTCAGCTTTACATTAGGGACCAGGAGAGGGGGTTCAGCTTTACATTAGGGACCAGGAAGAGGGGGTTCAGCTTTACATTAGGGACCAGGAGAAGGGTTCAGCTTTACATTAGGGACCAGGAGAGGGGGTTCAGAGTGATGGAGCGACGGAGTCAGAGAGAGACCAGTGCTCGTTTGTCTCTCTCACCCCAGAGCCTCTGTCCGCTGCCTCCCTTGCTGACATTGGGCCATCATACCTTCCCCACACATTGAAATTCAAGTGACCTTATTTGAGTCTTTCTGAACATACCTTTTTGTTTCTCTTTATCTTGGTGATCAAGAGGAACTCATCAAACAGGAACAGATAAACGTCCACCATCTTGGTGTTCTCTGGTCATCATGCGGAATAAAAGATAATGAATGGACAGAACTCCCTATGTGCACATCTCTCTAGTTCTGCAGCCTCATCCCAACAAGACGATTGCAATACGATTATAGTGCAGGTTTTACACAGCGAGGACGAGTGGGACTCGTTCTTGTATGTACATTGATCCGTGCTGGACGATCATAGCAAAAGATATCACTAGAATGACTTGAATTCCTTGAGGGGAACTGCACCAACCTGTGGCAATGAGTTTCCCATCATGCAACAGGCTTCGGTGATTGATAAGGTTATCCAAGGTGACAGTCTTCAGCAGGTGTTTCAAACTCTGGGCCACAAGAAATTCAAAGAGTCACTTTCAAGGATTACATTTCAAATCAATCCATCAAATCAACGACTAAAACCTTAATCAGTATTATTATTTACAAGAATGTAATACGATTTAGTCTCTGAACCCAGGTCCGTGGGAGGACGGGGGTTCATGTACTGACCTCGGGTACAAACGCCCGCTTGTCTCTCTCCCACACCGGCAGCCACACCAGAGCGTCCCTCAGCTGCTTCACCTGCTGGTAGTTGTCCAACCACTTCACCTCACCCTCCAAATTGCCTTCAGACACAGAGAGAGAGCACAAAGCTATTGGCAAACCCTTGACTTTGATCATCCTGTACAAAGAATAGAGTTACTGCTATGAAAGATCATTTGGGCATGTCATGTCATGTATTCATTAGTAGGAAGTAAGTAGCGTTACAATGTTGTCCCACAAAGATGGGTTTGAATGGATGCATGAATGAATGTTTAAATGTGTGAGATTTGTAAAGTGAGCGCCGGAGAGGAAACCAAAGATTAGTAACGGGTGTTGGACCCTGGCCGCCAGCCTCCAGCGGTGGGATGATGTAACCATTAACGCGGTGGCTACGCCCGCGGGACATTGACCCGTGTACCCGTGCCACGGCTGGCACGTCCTCACAGCCCGTCCTATCTGCCACGCCCTATCTGCCACGCCCTTGGCTACGTGTTCCGAGACAGCGTTTCATCAAAAGTAAATAATAAAGAATCGGAATGTCCTGACATTCGCTGGAGCACAATCCACATGTCCCGGCTGTGGGTCCCTCCAGTTCCACAGTGAACCTCGGCTACATGCCTACAGGCTCACCAGGACAAATACAGCAACTTTAACCAAACCAGAGCTCCAGGTATGTCCTGTTGAGGGACCGCAGGATATGGCGGCGAGGGAGGGCAGAGACAAGTTCAGCTTTCCTGTGCTCTGCAGTAGAATAACTAGTGCCAAGCCTGCTAGCCTAGCCTAGCAGCGCTAAGTACTGCCGTTAGATCAGACTGAGGAGGCTCCACAATAGGCTGAATGGACTCCTCACAAGGTTTGGACGTCCGGTCAGAAGTTTGTGTCAGAGTATATTAAAAAGATCTCAAATGATATATTTGTATCTATTATTTTTTATGGTTCTAAAGATTTTTTCTTTCTCAGTTAAAAAATGCACTGAGCTGTATTAAAGCAATGTTTGATTGAGAATCTTTAGAACAGGGCAGTGAATCAATACATAATGATATTGTGATTGACAGCTAAATATAACTGTTCTGACAGCACTCCTCCTCTTGAGCCCTTAGCTACTGACTGACTGCCTGCCCCCCCCTCCCCCCACACACACACTCCAGTGTGCACCAGAGACCATCACCACAAACAGGGGTTAAACCAGCACTACTAACCAATAGATCAAAGGACACAAGGGAAAAAAAAGCTTTCTCTGTATCTGAAGTGTAGATAAAAAGAAAACTGTTGCTGATGTTAGCTCTACTGCAGAGGTGAGCAGCAGTGTGGTGTCAGTGAGTAAAGGGATCCTGATTGTAATGACTGGGTGTGCTCACATATGGAGGCGTCCACCTGCTCGGCCACGGCCTGCAGGGCGGCGCCCTCCGCCCCGGCGCTCCTCTTGGCCATGTTGCGCAGCAGCAGGGGGTAGCGGGTCAGCCGCTGCATGGGAGCCACCAGCAGGTCCCGCAGCTGCAGCCGCCGGCACTGCTCCTTCCTCTCACACCACTGGGGAGACAGAGACACACACACCCCGTTACACACCACTGGGGAGACAGAGACACACACACCCCGTTACACACCACTGGGGAGACAGAGACACACACACCCCGTTACACACCACTGGGGAGACAGAGACACACACACCCCGTTACACACCACTGGGGAGACAGAGACACACACACCCCGTTACACACCACTGGGGAGACACACAGAGACACACACACCCCGTTACACACCACTGGGGAGACAGAGACACACACACCCCGTTACACACCACTGGGGAGACAGAGACACACACACCCCGTTACACACCACTGGGGAGACAGAGACACACACACCCCGTTACACACCACTGGGGAGACACACAGAGACACACACACCCCGTTACACACCCTGGGGAGACAGAGACACACACACCCCGTTACACACCACTGGGGAGACAGAGACACACACCCCGTTACACACCACTGGGGAGACAGAGACACACACACCCCGTTACACACCACTGGGGAGACAGAGACACACACACCCCGTTACACACCACTGGGGAGACAGAGACACACACACCCCGTTACACACCACTGGGGAGACAGAGACACACACACCCCGTTACACACCACTGGGGAGACACACAGAGACACACACACCCCGTTACACACCACTGGGGGGATCACACAGAGACACACACCCCGTTACACACCACTGGGGAGACGCAGAGACACACACACCCCGTTACACACCACTGGGGAGACAGAGACACACACACCCCGTTACACACCACTGGGGAGACACACAGAGACACACACCCCGTTACACACCACTGGGGAGACGCACAGAGACACACACCCCGTTACACACCACTGGGGAGACACACACCCCGTTACACACCACTGGGGGGACACACAGAGACACACACCCCGTTAGACACCACTGGGGAGACACACAGACACACAGACCCCGTTATACACCACTGGGGGGATCACACAGAGACACACACCCCGTTACACAGCACTAGAGGAGACACACACACCCCGTTATCCACCGCTAGGAGACACACACACCCCGTTACACACCACTGGGGGGACACACAGAGACACACACAACCCGTTAGACACCACTGGGGAGACACAAAGAGACACACACACCCCGTTACACACTGCTAGAGACACACACACCCTTACACACCACCAGAGGAGACACACACACCCGTAACACACAGCCAGAGGAGACACACACACCGTTACACAACACTACAGATACACACGCACCCAGTTACACACCACCAGAGGAGTCACACACAACGTTACTCCTTCCTCTCACCCCACCGGGGAGGAGAAACACACCCTACAAATTTTGTGTGTGTTGTAAATGAGCAGAACCCACATGAAGGAAAAGGGGAAGTGGGTGCTAGGTGATAAGGGCCCCCGTGGCGTACCACCCTACAGTTTGAGTCGGTGTACACGAAGAAGATCTCCAATCATATATTTGTATCTATTTCTTTTCCATGATTCCAAGGATCTTTCATTTCTCAGGTTGCATCAATCCACTGAGCTGTATTAAAGCAATATTTGGTTGAGTTTTTTTTACTAGTTGAGCCAATAAGCAGTCATACTGTAACAGTGTGGATAGTAGTGAGGCCTTCACCTTCTGATCCACTGTGGACAGAAGGGAAGGGACATTAATAACATGTTCCCTGTTGTTTTCATGAGTTTACATACAATAGAGCTGTACGCACCCGTTTCCCCATTTCATGTTGGTTCCTCTCATTTGAAACACACACACACACACACACACACACACACACACACACACACACACACACACACACACACACACACACACACAAACACACACGTATTGTACTTCCTCGTTGGAATCAGGGGGAGGGGGGAGAGTTAGTGTGTTAGGAGACAGCAGTCAGCGACCGTGGGTGGAGGGGGGGTGAAGGTGTAGAAAGTAAACTGATTGTCAGGACGACAAACTAGAAAGAAGGAAAAGGGGGAACAATAGGGGTGCAGTCCTCTATTGACAGGCCGGGGTGTACAATGCCTCAGAGCGGCCGCATTCCAATGTGTGGTGAGTCCTGGCGACTAACAGGTCTGTTTAGGCACAGTCACCGTGTTGTTTGTTCCGCCCCTCTCTCACGCAACGTATCTCTCTTTCTCACGCACAAGTCAAGTCCCACGTTCTGTTTAGTCGTTTTACCGGCCGGTATTAAATGATCATCTGGCCGCTTCATTTTGTAACCCTGGATTATTTTCCTAACAAATGGTTCAAATACAATCACCCATGGCTGGGAGGCAGGTGTTCATGTGACCCTGGTCCCATGCAGCACCCTTTGCCCTGTGGTGCCACCTGGTCTGATGTCATGGTAAACAGCAGCGACCCCCCTCTGGCTGACGGACCCACGGTCAGGCTGCTCTGTACCTTCAGATAACAGCCAAAGTCCTCCCTGGCCTTAAGGCAGTCCAGGTACTGCAGCGCAGCTGAGTAGTTGAGGCAGTACTTCTGCAGGCAGTGGCATACCCTCTCCTGGAAGGCCTGCAGACACACACACACACACACTGACGGTTAACTCTGCCCTCTGAGTCATCGGAGTAATGCCATGTCATCGGACTGTGTCATGTGATGAGTTGTCTGCAATTGGTTGTTTAAAGGCGTCTAGGTGAATATGTGTTAGCACCATGCCGATGACTGAAAGATAATGGCTGATTACGCTTTGCTGGACATGTGTTTAATGCTCTAGGGGTTGTCTCTTGGATATCTGCTCTCCAGCAGTATTTTTGGTGAGTAGGTCATCTGAAGTCTGATCATGTTCACCTTAAAACACCATAAACCATCTGGTTAGGCCTTGTGGATCAAATCAGGGTGTTGTTGTGTGGTGGTGTGTTTGTCTCAGGGTGTAGTTGCGTGGTGTGTGTGTCTCAGGGTGTAGTTGCGTGGTGTGTGTGTCTCAGGGTGTGGTTGCGTGGTGTGTGTGTTTCAGGGTGTAGTTGTGTGGTGTGTGTCTCAGGGTGTAGTTGTGTGGTGTGTGTGTGTGTCTCAGGGTGTAGTTGTGTGGTGTGTGTCTCAGGGTGTAGTTGTGTGGTATGTGTCTCAGGGTGTAGTTGTGTGGTATGTGTCTCAGGGTGTAGTTGTGTGGTGTGTGTGTATGTCTCAGGGTGTGGTTGCATGGTGTGTGTGTTTCAGGGTGTAGTTGTGTGGTGTGTGTGTGTGTGTGTGTGTGTGTGTGTCTCAGGGTGTGGTTGTGTGGTGTGTGTGTCTCAGTTAGGTAATCGCGACACTCAAAGCCAAGAACCTGTCTCGCGGTGTGAGAAGGCAGAAGCGCGATATGCCCTTTCTAACTCCAGTCAAATTGTCAGATTGAAATTTGCTAATAATTTGTCTAAATACTAGTCTGCTGACACCGCCCCCTCTTATCGATGCCGTAAGTATGTGACGAGATGCCCTCTCTGTGATGACAGCTCTCCGTGGCTACGGAGGATTGCACTTCTCCACAGCCGTCGAAGTCCTCATATGCGATATGAACGACATTTATCCAGAGTGGGCCAAGAGCGAAAAAAATGGCCTGTGATATCCCTGTCTCTATTGTTTTGTGTGATTTGACCGGCAGTTGGTCTGCTTATAGGTCGGAATGAAGCGGCCACCGATTATTGACAGGATGGGTACTTTATTCTACCGGACTGGTTTGCTTCTTCACTAAACACACACGCTATAGCCCGCTCACTCTCCTCGCTCGTCCACTCACTCGCTGACGTCGCTCACACACAAACATACGCACACTGCCATTCTCGCGCACACACATACGCTACTCGTAACACTATGCCTCGTTATTGCGACGTTCATGTTAGACGTTCATGTTTTTCCCCATCTATTGAAAGTTAGGCTATTAAACTTGATGCATTCTATACGGCCTGATTATGTCTTTATTTAAGCTACATAGCCTAATAAGAAGTGCTAATAGGATATTTGACTAAACCACCAAACTAGTTGAGGGTTTTTGCCTACCTGCAAGCATCCTCCAACTGCAATCTTTGGTTATTTATTTATTCATTTAGCTATACTTTGATAGTATTCTTTCTGTTAAAATCTGATCAGTGTTCCAAATTATTTGATATTAATTGTTACATGAAGTTAATTGTTATATAAGTGTTGTTGAAATAAAATGCTTGATAAATTTAAAAAATTTGTGGGATGTATCGAACCGTGGGTCAAAAATCGTGATAAAAACCGAATCGTGAGTTGGTGTATCGTTACAGCCCCAGTCTCAGGGTTTAGTTGTGTGGTGTGTGTGTGTCTCAGGGTGTAGTTGTGTGGTATGTGTGTGTCTCAGGGTGTAGTTGTGTGGTGTGTGTGTGTCTCAGGGTGTAGTTGTGTGGTGTGTGTGTCTCAGGGTGTAGTTGTGTGGTGTGTGTGTGTGTGTCTCAGGGTGTAGTTGTGTGGTGTGTGTGTGTGTGTCTCAGGGTGTAGTTGTGTGGTGTGTGTGTGTCGCAGGGTGTAGTTGTGTGGTGTGTGTGTCTCAGGGTGTAGTTGTGTGGTATGTGTGTGTCTCAGGGTGTAGTTGTTTGGTATGTGTGTGTCTCAGGGTGTAGTTGTGTGGTGTGTGTGTGTCTCAGGGTGTAGTTGCGTGGTGTGTGTGTCTCAGGGTGTAGTTGTGTGGTATGTGTGTGTCTCAGGGTGTAGTTGTGTGGTATGTGTGTGTCTCAGGGTGTAGTTGTGTGGTGTGTGTGTCGCAGGGTGTAGTTGCGTGGTGTGAGTGTGTCTCAGGGTGTAGTTGTGTGGTGTGTGTGTCTCAGGGTGTAGTTGTGTGGTATGTGTGTGTCTCAGGGTGTAGTTGTGTGGTGTGTGTGTCGCAGGGTGTGTGTGTCGTGGCGTGCGTTGGCGTGTCAGCTGACACCCACCTGACTCAGCAGCTCGGGCAGACATGCCCCGGCCCCCTCTGGAGGGAGCTCCCAGGTGTCCTTAACTACGCGCAGGAGACTCTTGAGGAAGCCAAAGCTCACCTGCAAACAGGCCAACCATCAAAACTGACAGCAGAGTAACCATAGTAACGCCAGGACCATCCCCCACCTCCGGCGTCACCAGCAGCATTCATCTGCTCAACCACAGGATTTTTATTTGCTTCATTCAGGATTTCAAGACTCAGCAGCGATTGGAGAAGTACTAAATAGCAATAAGTTCAGCTGGATTGATATGAAATTGGCCATGGAGATTAGAGAAGACATGATCAAATCAAAGTCATCCGACACACCCTGCGTCTTCCTTCTTCTGGGAACACTAAGGCATTATCTGCATAGCTCTTATCAGATAGAGCAGTGAGTAAGGGCTTTCAACTCCCAACTCCTATTTCCTTTCAACTCTTTCTTTAATAGTTTGTCTCCTCTCTTTATTTTGGGGAAACCAAAACAAACCCACAGACTAGTGTGATGGGGTATCTCTATGTTGTTCAGTTTTAATTAGTTCATCTTTCTTTTCTTTTTTCCATTTAGAAGTCTCATCTTTCCTAGACATCATATCTCATGAAGACGTTGCCACAACACTAGTCCAGCTTATCGTTAGAATAATTTGTCACACCTGTTCAACATGGGGCAGGTCGTTTCAGGCAGGTCATTAAGGCATTAGAATGTTCTACAAGTATGGATGTATCGGTGTGATTAATGAATGTAATGTGCGTGCGTGCGTGTTTGTGTCTGTGTGCGCTAGAGATGTGTGTGGATCCTGACTCACCAGACATAGCTCGTTGATGTTGGCAAACAGCCTCCAGGGGTCCAGGTCAACCAGACAATGTCTGGCCTGCAGGTTCTCCAGCGTGGCCAGGAACACCTGACCACCACACAAGGACCAATAAAGAAGCCTTTGACCCTCTCTGCTGCCATTCAATCACTAATACAGAAGAGGCCAAGGAGCTTCAAAACACAGCATGGCGTTTGGGTGGAGCCATTTCTCTTTCTCTTCCCCAACAATTCACAGGCAGACTGAGCAGCACAATGCAACTGGTGTTTGGTTGCATTCAGGCCTGTGAGGCCACTTTGTTTCATGGAAACACACACACACACACACACACACACACACACACACACACACACACACACACACACACACACACACACACACACACACACACACACACACACACACACACACACACACAAACACACACACACACACACACACACACACACACACACCTCCTTTAGAACCATGAGCTGGTCCAGGAAGTAGACGGCCTCGCTGGTGAAGAGCTCCCACAGGGCCTCCAGTCGCCTGGTGCCCTGGGGGGCTGGGGGACGCTCCAGCTGGGGGGACTGGTCCTGCAGGAATTCCGCGAGGCACCAGTTCTGCAGTCCCACACAGACGGACACACGGACATGGGGGGCGTGGACAGTTAGACCCTTCAGGTAACTAAGGTAACCCATTAACTTCAAATGGAATATGTCTAAATCCCACCACTGTAACCCCTTACTCATGTGTTTTATCAGAGCCCAATGTCCTCTTGAGTCATTTATATGATCTCCTAGCCCAACCCATCTGATGTTCATGTCTCACCTTATATTTCTGAAACTCTGTGTTCCTCCAGTCTTGAATGTGTGCTGAGGACAGGTGGTTCTCGATGGTTGACACTGTGCTGATGGAGATCTTCCCTTTGATCTGCACGGGCAAGCACAGGACATCCCTCGTCAGTTACTGTCAGGGAGCCGTCACAGTATGCGTTGGATAAAGAAATGTTTTCCTCTTTCAATCGCTGTTCCCACCATCAAACAGGCAGCTTGGAAGAACTCTAATTGACAACATGAGGGCCAGCTGAGAGGAAAAGAGGGCAATTACTGTGCTTTGGTAAATGGGTCAGGGAACAACCTCCCTCCAAACAGAGGCCTCTGTAAACACTGCGGTGGATTCTAGCGGCTGCTGATGGCGGCCTTAAACGCCCTCATCAACAAACCCCTTACCGTGCTGCGCCCCAAGAACGGCCATTTGGACTTCTTCGTGTCTGTGAAGTAAAGAAATAAAATACAGAAGAAATAAAGTTAATAAGACCAAGAAGTACAGACGACGGCCAAGTCTGCAAGGGAACACATACTTAAAAGGAAAAAAAAGCACTATTTCATAAACCAAACCCCATGGAAGTGAATCCAATGTGCTCAAATGTTTAGAAAAGCATTTTTGTTAATTATTTTAAGGTTGATAGGGAAATTCCCAGATGTTAACTTTAAGGCATTCAGCAGACGGTTTTATCCAAAGCAATGAGTACATTTGTCATACGAAAGAACACTCAGTCGTACAAACACAGGAATGAGAATGTTTCATGGTTTACAGGGACATGTTACACAGGATTGGCCCCTGAGTTACCAGAGAGGGCGGAACCGTTCAGCCTGTCTGCGGATCCGTTAGACACGAACAGGTCGCCGGGGGACACGTCCAGACCGGGAATGCTGACCACCACCGAGCTCCGCCGCCGCTCCTGCAGCCTGGGGACCAAGACCACTGCAGGGTGAGGGGGTGTGTATGTGTGTGTGTGTGTGTGTATGTATGTGTATATGTGTGTGTGTGTGTTTGTGTTTGTGTCAATCACAAGAGCTCATTATCATGCTGCTGCCTGATGCTATCTATTAACAGCTTGTTTGGTAAGTAAACACGAGGATGGCATACGTTCTGCATCTGAAGATAGCACAACATGAAGCTGGGAGGAATATAACTTTAAGGGACTCCTTTAACATTAAGGGCTAATACCATTAAGGGAATCCTTTGCAACACAGACAGACAATATTCAGGTTTCATCGTTGGAATAGCTGGAATAGCGTTGTGCCGTGGCTCGTGTTGACACTCGTCAGAGGAGATATTTGAGGTGTGTTTCCCTGTGATTACAGGACACCATGTTTGATTAGATGTGACAGGCAGGCAGCCTACTTAGTTAAAATCACTCTTTTATTGTTATCATATGACAGAACATCTCATACAT
Source organism: Gadus morhua (assembly GCF_902167405.1). Classification (NCBI taxonomy): domain Eukaryota; kingdom Metazoa; phylum Chordata; class Actinopteri; order Gadiformes; family Gadidae; genus Gadus; species Gadus morhua. The sequence continues at coordinate 24,534,388 of NC_044056.1, forward strand.
GATCTATGGTGTTCAGGCTCGATACATGGTGTTTATAGACTGTGACTTCCAGTAGAAGGCCCTGGTCTTGGAGCAGCAGTCCCTCTAAGGTACAGACTACTGGAGGGAGACGGACCAGGGCGCGCTCTCGCTCTCTCTCTCTCTCTCTCTCTCTCTCTCTCTCTCTCTCTCTCTCTCTCTCTCTCTCTCTCTCTCTCTCTCTCTCTCTCACACCCTCTCCCTCTCCCTCGTTCCTTATATATGCTTTGTTCCCTCACAACATGGTGTGAGGGATGGTCATAACCTGTCCCCACCAATAGCCTTAGGGCCTGTTCCCCAGGTCCCATAGTGGACCAGGGCCAGGGTGGAGCTAGGGGACAATAGCTGCCTAATTATACAGTATTACTGGCCCTAATGAGGTTTGTCTTGTCCATCCATAACCATGGGATTTTCATAACTGATCCATGCAAGCTTATGAACCAGTTATTAACAAAGAAGCCAATACAATGAATACACAATGGGGGGCTTGCTGAGATGAGAGGTCTCCCCACACACATAAAAACACACACACACACACATTACACTCGCACATTTTAATACATATGACAGTATTAAAATGTGCATGTTTGGTTGCATTTTTTATGCATTGAGTTGCTCCTATGCAACACAATGCATAAGAGCACAGCACACAGTGAGACGATTGTTCGAGAGGGCCATAGTCTAGCTCTGAGCTTTATTAGCTGCACTCAAACTTTACAACTGGACTCCTGATATGCAAATAGGTTTTCTGGTAATGTGGAAGTGTGCACGGACATGGCACACATCAAAAACAACCCTGCTTACCCACCTAGTGCGATCGGGCTCCTGCTCCTGTAAAACAAAGAAAACAAGGTTAGTCATTGAAAGAAGGACTTTGAGCATGATTACACACGGAATAAACAGGATGCAAAATAAAAGTAGACAAAAGGTAAATTGACTGCATTTATATAGCAGTAAGGGTTAGGTGCCTTGCTCAGGGACTCCTCGACACTCAACCGGGGATTGAACTAGCAACCTTGTAACCTTGTGGTTACCAGCTAACCCACTCTACCTCCTGAGCTACATGCCCCCCACAAAGCAGGAGGCCTCAGCTCTATGAACTAGAGCTGGACCTTTGAGACCTGGTCCTCAGCTCTATGAACTAGAGCTGATCCCATGAGACCTGGTCCTCAGCTCTATGAACAAGACCTGGTCCTCAGCTCTATGAACTAGACCTGGTCCTCAGCTCTATGAATTAGAGCTGGTCCTCAGCTCTATGAACTAGAGCTGGACCCATGGGACCTGGTCCTCAGCTCTATGAACTAGACCTGGTCCTCAGCTCTATGAACTAGACCTGGTCCTCAGCTCTATGAATTAGAGCTGGTCCTCAGCTCTATGAAATAGAGCTGGACCCATGAGACCTGGTCCTCAGCTCTATGAACTAGACCTGGTCCTCAGCTCTATGAACTAGAGCTGGTCCTCAGCTCTATGAACTAGAGCTGGTCCTATGAGACCTGATGTTCCACATCAGTTCGGAGCCACACTTTAGCCTCCATGACCCCCCCTCAACACCACCTCCAGTCACGGCTCTGGAACGGGCGGATCAGCGTGTGAGGGGGGGGGCCCTTGTGACTCTGGGCCCCGGGAGATCTGAGGGGATAATCAGGAGGACTCAATGAAAATGTGCTCCATTGAGGGCCTCGGGGGCCCATGAATAGGGCCGGGCCCCCATTATCTTCCTCCATTGCTCACTGACCCCTCCATTATGAGGTGGCTGCTGACTGGGTGAATGGGGGATCCCTGGGAGGAGACTTCCCAAGGTTCTGTTGGGCGCTGAGGAACGGGGGGACACCTCTGAGCTGTCAGTGCACGTAACTGCTGATTCATCTGCTGTCACAACGCACATTGTACATTTACATTTAGGGCATTTAGCAGACGCTATTATCCAAAGCGACTTACAATTTGTACATTTGTCATAAGAAGTGAAACAATATATCGCTGTGTCGGTACAGTACAGATGCTTATAGAACCAAGTCCAAGAAATAACATTCGCTAGACTCACCCATACCCCGTATACAGCAGTGATAGCAGCTAATGCAGATGCATTGTACACACTCACTCCCAGATTCAGACTCAGACTCACACATAGAGCACGCACAGACACTCTCACACACACAGGCTGGAATACGGTAGAGTTCACTTCCTTATTCCCCAATAATAAGGAAGTGATTCTCCGATTAAGATCCCTGATTCATTGATCACCAGTCTGCCTGATTCTCCTCTGATCGGGACACACCAAACCAACCCAACGGTTGCAGGAGTTACAAACACAAAGAGAGCGTATTCTAGTCGAGGTTTGGGTGCCACCACTACCCTTTAAGTCATTATAGCTACAATGAAGTAAAACGTATATACATTCTGCACATTATCCAGGTGTTTTACCACTTCCATTACTCATTAGCACTCACCTGTCCTTTATGACAGGGGAACTCAAAGTCGGTTGGATGTTGGCCTGGAGACCCCTCTCTGGACCAGCAGGTCCCACCTGGAGACCCCTGTCTGGACCAGCAGGTCCCACCTGGAGACCCCTCCCTGGGGCAGGAGGTCCCGCCTGGAGACCCCTCCCCAGGGCCGGAGGTCCTGTCCTCAAAGGTCTTAGACCTCTGGGAGCGGGTCCTCTGTCTGCCGGTGGAGGAAGAGGTGGAGGACCCAGCAACGTTCTCAAGCTGGACGGCCCCGTCACAGAGGGGACTGGGGGCCAGAGAGGACACCATGTGCCTGGGGCCAGGAGACACGGGGCCGGCCGGGGGCTGGGGGTCTCTCGGGGCCGGGCCGGGCTCCTCCTGCGTGCTCTCCATCCGGACCCCAGGCTGGGACCGCCGGCTGCTGCGTATCCTCCTCAGGGTGGGGGAGGTGGAGATACGACCCAGTGCCTGCCGGTCGAACTGCAACAGGGGCCCTCCGAGGCCCTCGGCCTCCATCCCGGCCCCGTGCCTCAGCCTGGAGGGGGTCCGCTCAAGGTCGATGTGCATGACGACGGCGTGGCTGGTCTGGGCCTCCGCCTCCGACGTCAGCAGCTGCTCCGTCTGCGTCTGGGCGTTGGCTACAACCGCGCTGGGCAGCTCTGTTTCCCGCCACTCGATGTCACTCCAGTCCAGGTTAATTTCCACACGTTGGTCCGCCTCGGTGAGGACGACTTGGTTCAGGGCGGACATGTTGACCCCAGGGTCATCATACAGTGGCCAGGACTGTAGAAAAGGCTCTCTGGTCAGATAGGGACTGCTCTGCTTGGCTGGCTTCAGTGTCAGATGGTTATCCCTGCAGCATTCCTCTGTGTCACAACCACCTGGCATCTCTGGGGGGGGGGGGGGCATTCATGATAACATGTCGCAAGAAGTGAAGGAAGGCTAAGGTTGTTTTTTCTCACAGGTCTTGATAAGGGTTTGATCGGGTTTAGCCCAGCTCGTGACTTACAGCAATTGCACAAAGTAGCTGTGCCAAGCCATGGCTTATTTTACATTGAAACGTATGTGGATGAGGGTGTGCAACCAAGACGCCGTATTGTAATCGGAAAGTCTAAATGTAGTCTATGTCTTAAAGGATAAAGAGTCATCCGAATTTATAACAATTAGTCTAATTTATTTGAGTAATAAGCATACAATAACATACAACAAACATACAATAATCCGAGGCCTCAGATGGGAGTTCTCTCCGCATCTTTCTATTAGCTTCAAAAGGAGAAGTCCAATGCATCGGCCAAAGCAAGGGCTTTTTATACAGTGGTAGACAGGTCCCCAATAAATCGATCGTATTGGTTAATCAGATGGTAGTAAACAATAGATGAAACTCCTCATGTTGGGTGATGGGCAAATCCATATGTTGTTTCCTTTTCATCATCTAAGCCGCGTCTCCTATTCCTTGCACTGTCTAGCCACCCTACCTGTTCCCAGTGTTACCTAACCTAACGTTAACCATTGACCCTGGGGTAAACCGGTCACAAGGGAGCAGGGATCCCTTATGCATTCTGCTACTTAATGAGAACACAGGATCTCTGTCCTTTAGAATAACATTACTTATTTTGATCATTGACACCTGTAATGTGGGGATACGTAGCGGTGTCTCCTCATTTTGAGCCCTTGGTCCCCGACCACCGCAAGGGAGTCTGGGGACTCACACCAAACAAATGGCAGTTAGAGAAACGATATTGGAAAATATAATTTCCACTTTACAGCTCCTTATATTGTGCCATTCGATTAAAGATTGACGGATGGATGTGGGAAATACACAATCGGTGTGAAATACACCCGACACTCGGATCATTGGTCGGACCTGGGATTTGTATTCTAAGACATTAATCTGCAAAAATCAGATTTAAACATCTTAAATAGACTCGTTAGCAGTTTAACGGTCAGGTCGTCCCCAAAACAACTCGAAAGGTAACTTTATTTGCACCGTGAAGCGTTGGAGAGAGCCGAGGGGGAACAGAACCATTGGAATTTAAAGCGTGACGACTAGCAGTTAAAAGTAGTTTGTGTTCACAATCAGTTCATGAATTCCAAACGAGCTAAGCGTTGACTTACAGGTGTCTGAGCCTCCTTCCCACCACGGGTCTCTCTCCGTCTCCAGTCTCGGGGCTTGTTGCAGGAAAACGTGAGCGTCGCGGAGTCCGGGGGGAGAAGAGCTGGAGAGGGCTGTGAGCCGAGGAGGAGCACTCCTCCTGCAGCGCGCTGCTATCCTCAGAGGAACATCACAGTGGACCTCGCTAGGAACAAGGACCGAGTCTTCAACAAGTACGAGCCTCTGGTGAATACCGCGTGCGGATCGTGAACTGAGTGATGTTGTGGTGCGAGGACCGCCTCCTCCGAACCGAAAGTCCTCTCTGCTGCTCACGTGTACGCGCACTGCGAGGTGCGCGCCAACATATTATTATTAATAAATATGTAGTCCTGTGTAGTGGCATGGTCAAGTCATCTTTTGCCTTAACTACAACCAAGTCCTGCACAGCTGGGGTTGAATTATGTGATGAATAAAGACATTATTCTGGGGTCAGTAATATATATATATGATGCAGATCCTTCAGTAACTGCTCATTTTAGCTCATTTGGTTCTATGGTTATGTTTAGTTGATGGTTAAGTTTAGCTGTTAGGTTAGACATGGTGACGTTAGGGAAGGTTAAGTTTGGAAATTTATGGATATGGTTGTTAAGGAATAGGGTTATAGATATTTAAGCTAGGGTTTTAGCATGGGTTAGTTTTGTTATTGTTAGATTAAGTAAAGTTTAGGTATTAGGTTAGCTACGTGTTGTGCTTCATCACATTTTAATGATTTATTCTTAACTTATAGTATTATTATATTATTAAAGGCCGTGTTGCAGGGTTTATTTTCCAACGAATTTCCTTGTTGGTATTTAAGATTTAAACTGTTATTTATTGTATTTAATGTTGTTAGGTATCACAAAACAGAACGTTATACGAAAATATAGGTACTATTTTGGCGGTTTGCTATTGATTCTCATTTCCCCCAGAATGCATTGCATGACGTCACGTTGGGGGAGACACGGACCAAAGCCGCATTGAGACCCTTGAGAGTAGAGACTAGTAAGAGAGTGTTCAGCAGATTATACAGATACATAGATAAATACATAGATATTATATATAGTTAGTATATGCTACACGAGAAACCTCCTAAAATGGCGCAATTTGATTGGTTCGCTATCTCGGGATATTGGGCAATATCCCATGATTGATATCTCAAACTCGATATTGTTTTCATCGAAAAATGTCAGCTGATAACAACAAATAAACCTTCGGTCTCGGGGGCTATTCACTTCACCTTCGGCGTATAATTGTTGACTAATAGCCTAGATAGATAAATAGCCTAGTCAAGTCTTTATTAATACCAAACTACACGTCGGGAATTCATTTAGGTGATTCGGCTCACACAGTATAGCCTACAAGACCACACTGAACAAGGGAGACAAGTCTGACTGAAAAAGACATCACATTAAAAATAGACCTATGCGTTGATAGATAGACATATAGAAAGATAATTAAATATGTTCTATTATTTGCCTTGCGGAGCCAGCCAATCCTTTGCACGTATGCAAATTAGCCATGTGCGCCGCGGCCTAACACAATAAAGACAAGTCATGCTAAAAACAGATAGTAAGCGAAAGCCGAACCAGACTGTATCAATCACATACTTTGGGTCCATTCTAACTTATGGTAAGAGGCTAGTATTTAAATTTTTGCAGTGACTGAATGTTGATGATAAAACGGATTGTTTTGCATAAGATGAGTGTGTGCGTGTGTCCTTTTCGGCTTCGGCATACTGCATGGTTATGAAGGCCTTGTGGTTAGTTGTGGTCTTAGTGAAGCAGCCTAGCCTTGGAGTTGGATAAGTTGAAGCGATTGTGTAGTAGGCCTACGGGCTAGCGAGAGTGAGAGCACCCCCGCCGTGGTGATGTTTGGCTTGTTGTGGGCTGTCTTTCAGCATCCGCCGGGTTGGACGGTGTTCTTGGTTTATGTGTTCAATGTAGCCTACATCTGTCTGGTCGTATTTGCGGTAGATTGATGGTTGAATAATGTCACACCACGATCGGAAGTTGCAGGCACTCATTTGCAAGTGCACTGATTGCTGTCCGATAGGCTAAGTTAGCCCATAGCTAGCATTATGCCTTCTATTTCTAGATCTTCTGATAAGTTTACCGGTACTTACGACATAATCGCTGTCACTAGATATAAAGAAAACCTTGACTTTCAATGCTATTCACTGACATTAAAAATAAATAAAAGTGTCGTTATTGTATGCACTGCTGTTCATTGACTAGCTGCAGCGCTCGTTGCTGGTTGCTTAATTATAGCAACTCTCCACTCATTCTACTCTGACCATGCATTTAATTAGCTTTGACCGACCATCAGTTCTCGGCAGCTCCTCATTCGCCCTCTCACGTCGGACAGATTCGAAATTATACTGCTGTGGGCCATCATACATGTTATTTCTTTGTGGTTCTTGCCACCTCTTAGACGCCATAGTTCTAGTACTAGGCTGAGGCTACCTTCCACCACGTCTCCCCCAGTAGGGCCGAGCTCTTCGAGTGGCCAACGACGTGCGTCGCGACCTAGGTCGCATTGGTCGCATTGGTCGCTGTGTTGGTCGCTCGTCTGGATGCCGTTTTCTCGTCTGGCTCGGTCGCTCAAAGTCTATGGGCGGTCCTTAATCAGTTAATTTGCATGTTAACGGGTTTTTTGCGACAGTTGAAGTACCAGAAAGCCATGCTCTCTGGCGAAAGCTACCTACAGCTCTTTATTGCTAATATTGTTTTAATATTTTTATATTGAAGTACAGTTTAAAATGATGAAATCGTTGGTCTATCAGTATCAATAAAATACATAAGTTGTAATTTGGGGCGTATTCAAATAATTAATTGAATTGTATTTTATATCTTATATAGCCTATATATTTGTTTTGTTAAATGTCATTGAGCCTAATAAGGTATATTATGCACAAAGTTCTTCGTTATAGAGCGATAGGCTATACTTTAATATAAGAGAAATAGTTTGAAATCAATGCTACAGTGGCGCAAGCTGTGGTACAAGTGGTAGTGACGCTAAGTTATTGATCCTGAAGGTCGGTGTTCTATTCTCTCCATGGACTGATTCATTTTTGCTCTTTTAGTCAAACTTATTGACGCAATCGGCCTCTTTCATTTAACATTTTTGTATGATTTAGTATATGGTATGGTATGATAATTATATGACGGGCTGCGACGCTGGCTGGTATCGGCTGGCTGGCTGCCACTGTCCGCGCTGGCTGCCACTGGCCGCGCTGGCTGCCACTTGCCGGCCACGCTGGCTGCCACTTGACGGCCGCGCTGGCTGCCACTGGCTCTGGCAGGCTGACCGACTAGGTCGCGACCATAAAAGCGTCGCGACCCTTTTGGCGGCAAAATAGGTCGCAACCAACCAGAGGTATATGGAAAGCCAAGAAGGCCACAATCCGGACCTAGATTGGCGCGGTAAAAGTGCAAAACCGTACGGAATCCGTACGGAATCCGTACGGTTTGGCAAGAATTCAAACTTAGCTTAGATTGGCGCGGCTATTAGTCATTCAAAACCGTACGGAATCCGTACGGAATCCGTACGGTTTTGAATGACTAATAGCCGCGGCTATTAGTCATTCACTCCGGCTATTAGTTATTCGCTCCGGCTATTAGGTATGCAGAACGAGCCCCTCCCCTTCTTTGCTTGACCACTAAGTTTGAAGGCTGTCTAACCAATCAGTGAAGAGAAAGACCAGACTAAAGTAACGCATTGTCGAAACTAGAGCTGCAGTGCCTCCATGTTTCGCCGTAACATAAGGCTGTGTTGTCTTTACTAGTTTCACTACAATGTAATGACCACCACTAGCTAGTGGAAAATATATTTGTGTCTAGTACAGTGATATATTTGTTAGGCTATATATTGAGATGGCAGTCCCTCATCCCCAGATTGTTCGCGATATGCAGTAGCCAGCTCGGCCATAACATTACAATTTCATGGATGCAAGCAAGCCAAGACAATCGATCTATATCTATAGCCTACATGACAACACGCACACACACACACACACACACACACACACACACACACACACACACACACACACACACACACACACACACACACACACACACACACACACACACACACACACACACACACACACACACATATTAAGCACACTGGTAAAGCAATAGGAGCCTGCATTGGCTAAAGTTGTTGGGATGCACCTTATTTTATAACAGGGAGGGGCAAAGTTGTGCATTACAATGCAAACACGACAATAATTGGCACCGTTCTTGCGCACTCAGAATAACATGAACTGAATAAATGCCAGGTATATAGCATATCGGAGACGGGTACACAATCAGTGCATTTGCAAATGAGAGCCTGCAGTAGGTCCGATCTTGTGACATTATTTAACCATCCATCTACAGCTAATACGATCAGTCAGATAAATCATTGATCACATAAAAGCCCACAACAAGCCCAACATCACCACGGCAGGTGCGCTCTCTCACGCACATTCACACAATCACTCCAACTTCTCCAACTCCAAGGCAAGGCTGTTACACTAAGACCACAAACAACCACAACTAACCAGCCTACATATCCACAATAATGCACAACAATCAGTTCTATACATTGCGTCTATCTTCTGTTTGGTGCACATGGCTAATTTGCATAGTTTGCACCGGACTGTCGGCTCCGCTTGTCAAAAAAATAGAACGTTTTTTATATTATATATTATTTTATATATTATTTTATATTATAAAAAGGCATATTGGTCTATCAATATCTAAGCTATATATTATTGCATGTACGTTTTTATTACACTGACGCACGTAGCCCATATTTATTCTGTTCAATGAGATGTTAACTGATAACATAGGCTTTTGGTTGTGGTAGCAGCCATGGTGACAATGGCTGGCTGCCACAGGTCGCTCATTCAGCCATACCTCTATGGAAAGCCAAGAAGGCCACAATCCGGACCTAGATTGGCGCGGTAAAAGTGCAAAACCGTACGGAAACCGTACGGTTTCCGTACGGATTCCGTACGGATTCCGTACGGTTTCCGTACGGATTCCGTACGGTTTTGCAAGAATTCCGTACGGAATCCGTACGGAATCCGTACGGTTTCCGTACGGTTTCCGTACGGTTTCCGTACGGATTCCGTACGGATTCCGTACGGTTTCCGTACGGATTCCGTACGGATTCCGTACGGTTTTGAATGACTAATAGCCGCGGCTATTAGTCATTCACTCCGGCTATTAGTTATTCACTCCGGCTATTAGGTATGCAGAACGAGCCCCTCCCCTTCTTTGCTTGACCACTAAGTTTGAAGGCTGTCTAACCAATCAGTGAAGAGAAAGACCAGACTAAAGTAACGCATTGTCGAAACTAGAGCGGCAGTCAGTGCCTCCATGTTTCGCCGTAACATAAGGCTGTGTTGTCTTTACTAGTTTCACTACAATGTAATGACCACCACTAGCTAGTGGAAAATATATTTGTGTCTAGTACAGTGATATATTTGTATATGTTAGGCTATATATTGAGATGGCAGTGTGCGAAATACCCATCATTATTCGGGGATGCCCTCATCCCCAGATTGTTCGCGATATGCAGTAGCCAGCTCGGCCATAACATTACAATATTTCATGGATGCAAGCAAGCCAAGACAATCGATCTATATCTATAGCCTACATGACAACACGCAGACACACACACGCAGACACACACACACACACACACACACACACACACACACACACACACACAGGGAAGGACGCTTTGAGTGCCCCCACACACACACACACAGGGAAGGACGCTTGGAGTGCCCCCACAGACACACACACACACACCTATTTTCCCACTCATGACCTGCACCTTGACGTGGTGAGTGGGCTTTCCACCAAGCCAGGTCAAATTGTGTTCCAGCCTCACTATGTTAATGGTAAACAAAAACAAATGTCTGACTGCAACAAAGTGCTCTATCTCTGTAAAGTACAATGGGGAATTAGAAAAGTCCTACATGGTTGAACTGTATTTTCCAAATGTTAAAGACAGACTTCTCAGTGACTTGGTTGAATTCATTGGCTTGGCTGCGTTCTGTTCCTGTTGTGGTAATAAGAAGTAGAGCCCCCCCATCTTCATCTGCCTGGAAGCTGCCTTCTCCGGGTAAAATTCGTCCTGAATGGGCTTCCTTCCAATCGGGCTCTGCTCCTCACATTAAGCATAGCCCATCTTTACCCAAGACGCAGATGTTTTATTCACTGTTATCCCTCAATAACGTTTATTTGATGTGTTGTTAATCATGTATGACTAATGCTGCCCTACTGTGTGAAAGGTGTGAAACGTTGGGATAGCTTATGGTCATGATGCTTACGTTGAGAAATATGTAGTAGGCCTACTGCTTAGAAATGAATTTTTATGAAGCTTGTTTATATGCTATTTCCCATGATGATAAATTAACATTTCATTGCTGTGAGTTGTGAAGATTATACAAATAAATAGTAAATGTGCTGAATCAGAATACTCATTTCCCATGATGATATATTAACATTGCATTGCTGCAAGATTTGTGAAGATTATACAAATACATTTTAAATCCGCTGAATCAGAATATTCTATTAAAACTTTAGTGATGGATTGTAAATGCCCTTACCGAAGTACTGTACAATAAGTGCAATTTGGAGGTACACTTGTATTTCACTTGAGTATTTAATTAAACCGACTTATCTCCAGATGTTTGCAATAAACTGGAGGATGACGGGAGAAAATCCTGAAAAATAAATGATTGAAGAGCCCCCCATGATCCGCTCGGAAAGTCATAGTCACGCTGATTACAGGTGTTTTTAAAATGCGTATACGGCTCTCACATGACAGCCACGCAACGGACACATCATCTTGCATCATTTGATTTATTGCTGTATAGTTAAACCAGCAAACCATCGCAAGGAAATGTAACAAAGCTGTAGCTGAAAGATTCATCCACAAACATCAGAATAGAAAAACACTGGCAGGGACCATTTCAGCGCATAATGACTACTGCTGCCTATGCGTGTGGCAGTAATGCAATTCTGCTGAATTATTTGGAGGACTTATAGCCTACTTGTAGTGAAGTATTTTTAACAGTGCGGAATCTACAGCTGGTCACTTTCACTGGCTAAGCAAAATTAATCACGAACAGTTGAACCTCTGAATTGATCCTGAAAGCCTATATGTCCTAGAATAATTCATTTGTATTCCGTTTTAGGCCATCTCACTAAAGGTCACTTAGATTTAGCCTATTCAAGCTCACCAAGTCCAGTATTCAGAATTCAAAGCATTTATTCACAAATACGTTCCATTTTTTTGACAAGCGGAGCCGAGAGTCCGGTGCAAACTATGCAAATTAGCCATGTGCACCAAACAGAAGATAGACGCAATGTATAGAACTGATTGTTGTGCATTATTGTGGATATGTAGGCTGGTTAGTTGTGGTTGTTTGTGGTCTTAGTGAAACAGCCTTGCCTTGGAGTTGGAGAAGTTGGAGTGATTGTGTGAATGTGCGAGAGAGATCGCACCTGCCGTGGTGATGTTGGGCTTGTTGTGGGCTTTTATGTGATCGATGATGTATCTGTCTGATCGTATTAGCTGTAGATGGATGGTTAAATAATGTCACAAGATCGGTCCTACTGCATGTTCTTCTGAGTGCGCAAGAACGGTGCCAATTATTGTCGTGTTTGCATTGTAATGCACAACTTTGCCCCTCCCTGTTATAAAATAAGGTGCATCCCAACAACTTCAGCCAATGCAGGCTCCTATTGCTTTACCAGTGTGCTTAATGTGTGCTTAATGTGTGTGTGTGTGTGTGTGTGTGTGTGTGTGTGTGTGTGTGTGTGTGTGTGTGTGTGTGTGTGTGTGTGTGTGTGTGTGTGTGTGTGTGTGTGTGTGTGTGTGTGTGTGTGTGTGTGTGTGTGTGTGTGTGTGTCTGCGTGTGTGTGTCTGCGTGTTGTCATGTAGGCTATAGATATAGATCGATTGTCTTGGCTTGCTTGCATCCATGAAATATTGTAATGTTATGGCCGAGCTGGCTACTGCATATCGCGAACAATCTGGGGATGAGGGCATCCCCGAATAATGATGGGTATTTCGCACACTGCCATCTCAATATATAGCCTAACATATACAAATATATCACTGTACTAGACACAAATATATTTTCCACTAGCTAGTGGTGGTCATTACATTGTAGTGAAACTAGTAAAGACAACACAGCCTTATGTTACGGCGAAACATGGAGGCACTGACTGCCGCTCTAGTTTCGACAATGCGTTACTTTAGTCTGGTCTTTCTCTTCACTGATTGGTTAGACAGCCTTCAAACTTAGTGGTCAAGCAAAGAAGGGGAGGGGCTCGTTCTGCATACCTAATAGCCGGAGTGAATAACTAATAGCCGGAGTGAATGACTAATAGCCGCGGCTATTAGTCATTCAAAACCGTACGGAATCCGTACGGAATCCGTACGGAAACCGTACGGAATCCGTACGGAATCCGTACGGAAACCGTACGGAAACCGTACGGAAACCGTACGGATTCCGTACGGATTCCGTACGGAATTCTTGCAAAACCGTACGGAATCCGTACGGAAACCGTACGGAATCCGTACGGAATCCGTACGGAAACCGTACGGTTTCCGTACGGTTTTGCACTTTTACCGCGCCAATCTAGGTCCGGATTGTGGCCTTCTTGGCTTTCCATAGACGTGCGACCAACACAGCGACCAAAGCGACCTACGTCGCGACCAATGCGACCTACGTCGCGACCAATGCGACCTACGTCGCGACGCACGTCGTTGGCCACTCAGAGAGCTCGGCCCTGCTCGTCTCCCCAACGTGACGTCATCGCCGATGGCGTTAGAAAACACCCGTTACTGCCAAAAACGACAAAAACTGGACTTTAACACTATTTGAGACATTTTATAAATGATACACATATTTTGAGTGCTTTATGTACCCATTAATCAAAACTTCCGGTTAACCTGCACGTAGGGTCCTGAGACCGCGCACGGTGAAATCTCGCCCTCTGGTGGCTATTTTCCCAATATTAGGCCTACCTGAACTTAAATTCACCACTCAGTGGTTTGTTTGGTTTGCCACAAATCATCATACAAACAATTATATAAATACAACATAAATGGTGAATCAGATGAAGGGTTCAGGTGATAACATTCAGATTGGAATATCCTAAGTCTGGGCTTGTCTTGTCATTATACTGATGCACTGGCAATGCATGGTTCAAAAACATCATACTGGGCCTCTCACACACACACACGCACGCACGCACGTACGCAGTGCCGCTGCTAGCTATTTTGGGGCCCTAAGCATAACTCCTTTATGGCCCCCCCCCCCCCCCCCCCCCCCGAAAAAAAGAATTGGTTTCTGCCAGTTTAACATTTTATTAAAACGCAAAAGTTAAATCTACTTTGTAAACACAGTTCACAGAACAGCCAAAACATACATACAGTACACACAAGTATTGGAATGTCCAATACTAATTATTTTTTTTGGGGGCCCCCTCAGGACTTGAGGCCCTACGCGCAGCGCGTAGTGCGCGTTATGGGAGCGGCGGCACTGCACGTACGTACGTATGTATGTATGTATGTATGTATGTATGTATGTATGTATGTATGTATGTATGTATGTATGTATGTATGTATGTATGTATGTATGTATGTATGTATAATAATACTAATAGTTTACTGTATAAAAAAGCCCTTACTTTGGCCAATGCATTGGACTTCTCCTTTTGAAGCTAATAGAAAGACGCGGAGAGAACTCCCATCTGAGGCCTCTGATTATTGTAGGCCTATGTGTGTTGTATGTTATTGTATGCTTATAACTCGAATAATTTTGACTATTTGTACACAGACACAGGTCGATGACTGATCATCCCTGCGGGCTACGGAGAGGTGATGGTGGGGCACGCAAGGGGCTCCAGGAGAGTGGGCGATCCACTCACGTTTTAACAGTGCGGGAAAAAAAACATTGAGGAAATAGTGTATCGTTTGATGTTGGCTAAAAGAACAAAAAATAATTATAATTATAAAATGGCAAAGGAAAAGGATAAATACATTTAAGGGAAATCTTTATTTTTATTTTTCTAATGAGTCGTATCAACTTGATGTGATGCGCATCAGCACAGGACATCGTGTGGAGGATAAATTATTATTATTATTATTTCAATCAGTCGTACTAACTTTTCGGTGAAATGCATATGTATTGGTAAAAGTGTTTTACTTTGAGCATCAACTTTTACGTGATATGCAACAGGTAGCACACCAGGACATTACGCCTAGGATTAAACTGGGTTTCATCCCAACACGGAGGGGCGTGTCAGGTACATAGAGGTGTATCAAAGTGTGGGTAACATCAAATAGGCCTACGAACGATACAATAAAAGATAAGGTCATCCGATTTAAATAGTTATGCTGAGTAAAACGAATTGGGATAGAATAATAAAGAAAATTGTGATTATGGGTAAGGGTCAAAGCAGAAGTGCCTAATGTTGAAGATGCACATTTTTATATTATGAAAAATAAAATAATAAATTAATGATGAAAAAAATATGGTGAAACGGCAACAAGGTCAATTGCCGAAGGGGAAGAATTGGGTTGCCAAAGGGAAGCCGGCTCAGTCTCAGTACTGCCCTCAACCCAAAATCTCAACCATTCGCCTCGATGTTGCGCAATGACGCGCAGCATAGCGTTAAATGGTCCCATTAGTCATTTTATTGAGGGGTAAGGGGTGAGCAAACATCCTAGGCAAGATGGCGGTCGAAAAGATGCGACAGCATCGAAAACCACAAATGTAAGTGTTTTCCATGATAATAATCATTAAATAAATGATGATGAACATCGCATTATCATTATGCCGTTTCAATGTTGTATAAGCATTTTCTTTATAACAAGCACAACCACCCAAACTCCCGGAGCAGAGCTCCCGGACTCATGCCGGCCGGCGCAGGGATTTTGTTCAACAAAATGGGACAATTACATCCATGGTATAGGGACTCCTGGTTGAAGTTAAGCTTTTGCCAAGAAATTCAATACTTAGTTTTAAAAATGCTTATTAGCCTGTAGAATGGTGCATCAATGTGATGTGTGAATATCTATCGAGATATCTATTTAGATATCAGTTATTATATATTGTACCTAACACGTGGCCATATCACCCAGTTCTACAATATAATTCCTTCTTATTCGTTCTGTTTTCTTTCAGGAGATCATTGGGGCCACTGCCATCACAGAGCCCACCCCTCCACCTCAAGCACCTCTTCTGCATTGGTAGCCCTAAGCCCCCAAACCCCCAGGCAGAAAAAAGATTAACCATCCACTGATGGTTCAAACCAACCGTTAATTAACCGATAAAATGTTATGGTTGATGCCTTTTGCAGTGTGCAATATTAGTTCCATTATAGCACTGGTTCTTGTTTGTATGATATCCATGTTTTACATGGATGGCATGTGAGCTCAAACTGCTGGGACGCATTGGGGGCGAATCGGGGCTGTCGCCAGGGCCAGGACATTAGCGATCTGAAAATTGATTATTATACTAAAAGTGAAACCCAGTTTTACCAACAACTACTTTTTCACCTAATAGTTAGTATGACTATTCTAGTAACAAACGTCACACTAATACGGACGCAAAGCTTGAGAGCAAACAAGCTGTTTCACTCACTTATTGAGGGGCGTTCCCGGTGGGAGTGAATACTCCCCTTGGCTCGGACTGTACGAAGGTATCTCGAACCCACCATTCAATTTTTGTAGCTTAACAGACGTAAAACATGTATACGTCATATAAGAGTAAAGCAAAGGGAAAACCCGAAAGCGTATCATCCCAAGTTATTAATAGCCTAGGAATATTTTATTCTATTATATACAATAAGTATGCCATTTATGAGCGAATAAATTAAACAAACACGTATGTTTCGTTTCAAGCTTTTATTGAATGAATATGTCAACCACTGCACAGCATTTTGGGCTGCAGGCTGTAATAACATAACATAACTCTATATCAACAACGCCTTGTTATTATATTATCACATTCAAACGTAGGCTGTAATAACATAACATGACTCTATATCAACAACTCTTTGTTCTTATAGTATCACATTCAAACACGCCTGGCTTTATACTGTTTTTCCACAACTTTTCTTATTTTTTCTTAATTTCTTTGCGTGCGTGCGTGTGTTGGTCCAGCGGCCATCTACACGTGTGGTCACCTGGTAGCTCATTCTGAACCAATCTCCTACGATCAGCTTTGGGAGGTCCCTGGCGGTTCTGTCGTAGGTCGATTTCCCCATCCGCCGTTTCCACCGCAACTTCTCAGTCACTCCGACCACCACATGTGGCTGCAGCAGGCTGTCTGCACCTGCAGCAAGGTTTTGAGCTTCTGTGACATTAAGCATTGAGTGGGGCTGCTGTCCAACCCCTCTGTGATGCGCCAGTGGAGGATGGCCATCCATGCATCTGTGCCCTCTGCTTTTGCCTGCTTGCAGATTGATTTCACTTTTTTTACAGCCGCTTTGGCCTTGCCGTTTGATTTTGGATGACGGGGGAAGGACGTGATATGGGTAATAGCCCAGTTTGTTAACTTCCTGAATTGTTCACACGCGAACTGTGGGCCATTATCAGTGATCACTTTATCACTCTGCAGCTTGTGATAAGTGTGTCGACTGATGGTGTAGGTCTGACAGCTGGTCGATTTCGTAATAGTGGTCTACAAGGATGAGAAATTCTTTGCCCTCATAGGAGTAGATGTCCATGCTCACCGTTTGCCATGGACGTGTAGGTAACAACTGCGACATCTTGGCTTCCTTCTGCTGATTCCTTGCATACTCATTGCATGCAGAGCAGTTGGCCACAAAGTCTTTGATTTCAGCTCTCATGCTCGGCCAGAAGAGTGTGGCTAGAGTATATCCGCTTGAGTAGCACATCATTTTGCACATTCAGCTCATCCCGGAAGGGCCAGTAGTACCGCACTGCCAGGGGGGTGTCCTCCTTGAAGTCAGGCCACCCGTCCAGGATCACGTCTTCAGCTCTTGAGCTCTTCAGCTTCCTGTGTGCTGTGCTATTTAACAGAATCTGAATGAAGTGACATTCAGATGCTGGGCTTGGTCCAGCTGTGGGTACTCTGTCTCGTAGTAAACAATCCATGTGGGGTGTCTGGCCCCTGGTGCGGCAGAGTAGCTTGACTTACTGTCACTGACTTACATTTCTGGCCCTGGGTTGTACACCACATCGAGGTTGTAACACTGCAGCTGCATCAGCATTCCCTGGAGACGTTTCGGTGCACTCAGTAGTAGGAATGGGCAACGATCGTCGAATAGTCTGAGTCACGTTGAATATCGAATAATGAATTAGACTATCGTTATTTATTACATTGCTCTTCTCAATGCTGTTGAACGCTCCATTCACTTGCATGGCCCTTCACAACTTCAGGTGGTGAATAATTTTTGATAATTCACCGTTGCTAAGCATACAATGACTGCTGTCAAGTTGTTTTTCTGACGCATCACTCCGCAAGTAGTCCGGTAACTTGTCAACCCCAGCGTCCTCGGTTGCTAAGCGACATCAACGTCTTTGGCTGACAATTTCTCTGTTGAACAACACTACGAATGCTGGTAACAAATAAATTGTAAAAAGTATTTTTTTTGTTTTGGCAAGTACCCGTGTAATAAGCGGGATAATGTATAGAACGTCGCTGGCCATTTACATTATCTCTTACAGAAACAAGCACTAGAAAGGCAGACGTGTTCCTCTAACACATAAGATTGAACCAGAGGGTATTGCTTAAGCACGAAAACCTCCAAATACACATTTATGTTTATTCTACCATATAATAAACAGAAGAAGAGCGTCTGTCTTGCGACCGTTACCTGCGTGGCGTGCCGTGAACGATGCCGAGTAAAAGTTCTGTATGGAACTCGTTTGATAAAATAAACGTTAACGAAGTACAGTGCAAATCATGTTGAGGAAAGCTGGCATATCACGGATCGACCACAACCATGCACAACCACCTAAGATCAAAGTACCCAAGCACTACCAGGGGTCCATCTACAGGTCAGCGGTTGGCTTGCGGTTGGTTAACTTGCGGTTGGTCACAAGTTATTTTATTTGCTTTTAGTTTTCTTGGTTGTTATTTAGAAAAATTTCCTGTAAATATTTTTTTCTGAGATTGGCTAACTTTTTGGTTAGACCACGCACGTTGGATGCTAGGCTGGCAGAGAAAAATGCTCTCTTGCTCTCCAAGATGATCGCGAAAGACATGCTACTAGGGCTGTACGGTATGGACTAAAATGTATATCACGGTATGATTTGAGGAATAGACGGTAACGGTATTATATCACGGTATGTTAATTGTATCTTCTAATTTCGATATAAATGCCTCTGAAGGGGTAAAATACTGGAAAGGCAGCAAAGCCGCATAAAAAAAAATTAAAATCTTTTCTCAAGTTACTTCCATCTCTGAAAAACACTAATGTTTAATAGTATGGATTTGTTTCTCCACTTGCTTGCGGACCTTGCCGTATAGTTTTGGCATCTCAATTTGGCTGAAGTGTGTGCGGGCATGTAACGCGTACCTGGGATCGAGTGTTTTGACCATCTCTTCATCTCCTTTCTATCGACATTTTGAAAGGGAACCATGTCCTTAGACAGGTAAACAGTAACAACGTTTGTCATCTCGTTCCACCACTGGCGTTTTGTTGTAAGGACTGGCTTACAAAATGCCTGCGGAAGCATTGTCTGATTGCAGAGACGGCTTCACGCTACCAGCGTCTGTCTCGTACGTTGTGGAATGAGAGCTTGTGAAGGGACTATTGCGCAAGCACGCAGGAGCGCTTGCTGCGCACCTGCGCACCTGCGTACTTGCGCAATAGCATACTGCCTGAGAAGGCAGTATCGCTGTCAATCTGTCCCTGGGAAAAGTAACGTGGTGCCGAATTGAAAAAGGAACTATGTTTCATTACCATATTTTCAGTAGTTGCTCGTAACTTTACTTTTTACATGAAAAAGTAGTTAGGGAACTGTATTAACGCATTACTTACTTTGTTACGCGTTAGACACTACATTGTCTACTGGTCACACCGGTCCCGAGGTAACGTCAAAATCCATACCGTAGCGCAAATTCACACCGGTATACCTTCAGCACCGTTTATACCGTACACCCCTACATGCTACCCATCCGTTTCGTTGGGTTCTAGTACACCATCTAGAAAGACAGTCACTTCTAGACTCGAAAATGTATATGATGATGGTGCAAGCGATCTACACACCCAAATAGCAAGTGCCAAGAAAGTGTCACTGACGACAGATGCGTGGACAGCACTGACAACCGAGTCCAATCTCACAATCACCACTCACTACATAAATGAGAGGTGCACAGTGCTGTTCTTCAGACCAAAGCCATGTCAGAATGGCATACGGCTGAAAATCTTTCAGCCGTATTTTGTGCTCACAAACGTGGCGGATCACTGGTATGGCGAAACATTAGTGCCATAATTCACTTATGTGATAAAAGATGCATTCGGGCGTATTATATTATTCCACACGCCTAGATATTAACTGCGAGCGCGCAAATTATCTCTGCGCGCGCAAAACAGCCTCTCGCGCGCGCAAATTACCTCAGCGCGCGCAAAACCACCTCTCGCACGCGCAAATTACCTCAGCGCGCGCAAAACCTCTCGCGAAAGATGTTTTACGCTCTCGCTCGAATTTAATTTTGGCACTATGGGGGAGGGAACCAAGGCAGGGCGGGCTTTCCTATGATTGGCCGTTTCTGAAGCGCGATATTTGATTGACAGCCCTCCTCAGCCCTCCTCTCATTCAATTCTGAATTGTACAGTAAATGGCTGAAAAGATAGTTACGTATTGTAACTCCAGATTCTATGAGTATAGGCGCAGCCTTTTAAGTGTCGGCCTCATTGTCCTTTAAATAGCTGAAGAAAAGCTGTTTATTGGGAGCAGAACGTCCGCCGGCGCCCGACTATATCTGTGAAATGCGGACGTCGTTGAGGCACGCCGCACGCGGACGTAATTGAGGCCCACGCTGTTGGTGGTCGGGGATTACACATTTTTCAGTGCTACGGCTCACGCCTAGGGATAACCCAATAGCGATAGCCTTTAAAGGCTGCGCCTATACTCATAGAATCTAGAGTTACAATAAGTAACTATCGTTTCAGCCATTTACTGTACAATTCAGAATTGAATGTGAGGAGGGCTGTCAATCAAATATCGCGCTTCAGAAACGGCCAATCATAGGAAAGCCCGCCCTGCCTTGGTTCCCTCCCCCATAG
This sequence comes from Gadus morhua, assembly GCF_902167405.1. Classification (NCBI taxonomy): domain Eukaryota; kingdom Metazoa; phylum Chordata; class Actinopteri; order Gadiformes; family Gadidae; genus Gadus; species Gadus morhua. The sequence goes on from NC_044056.1 coordinate 24,555,264, forward strand.
TGCCAAAATTAAATTCGAGCGAGAGCGTAAAAACATCTTTCGCGAGAGGTTTTGCGCGCGCTAAGGTAATTTGCGCGCGCGAGAGGCTGTTTTGCGCGCGCAGAGATAATTTGCGCGCTCGCAGTTAATATCTACGCGTGTGGAATAATATAATACGCCCGAATGCATCTTTTATCACATTAGTGAATTATGGCACTAATGTGTCGCCATACGAACCGTCAGCTAAAAAAACAAGGAGTGATTGCCTGTCTGCATCTGCAATTGCGGTACTGTTTGGCGAAGATTACAGAAGGGAAACAGTGCCACACACAACCAAGCGAAATAATTACTGCCAGGATATATGCCCTCCTCTCCACATCGACCCCATGACCTGGTGGAAAGCCAATGACTGCAAATATCCCCGCCTGGCAAAATTGCAAACACATACTTGGGTGTGACTGCTACGTCAGTGCCATCAGAGCGAGTGATCTCCACAGCTGGACTAATTGCCAACAGATTGCGCACCCATCTTCATCCTGAACATGTGGATATATTCATTTTTGAACAAAAATATGGCATAGATAGTGCTAGACTATGAACACTTTCTTTCGTTATTAAAACTATTTGTAAAAGAAAAGTTAACGTTTACGCTATATTGCCAACAACTGTGTTCCGCTAACCTACGCCTAAAATCATAATTGCATAGCACATTTTCGTATGAACAATTAATTTTGATACAGAACGAAACAATGGATGTAAATATACATTTATAAATAGAGATTTTTTTATTTTCACCGTCATGCAGGCTGTAATGTAAAATAAATAAATAGCGATCTGTTTTCGGCGCATGTAGGCCTATCTGCCTAGGCCAACGTTTATATAATTTGGATGATGAGTGTTGATGGCGCAGTTGTTTAAATAAACAGATTGATTTAATGTTTAATGTTTCTGAGGTGCTTGGGTGCATGCGTGGGGGGGTTCTTGGTTGACCGATTTCAAATATTATTCAAATACTTCTCAGCGAATATCGAATAGTATTTTTGCCAGAGATGCACATCCCTACTCAGTTTCTTTGCCATATAAATATTGGTGGAATCTTTGGCATGCAAGGACTATGCTCAAACACTTTATCTCGATTTGAGCATAGCTCTGCTCCGTTTACATCAGGGCTCTCGAGGCAAAAGCCACAGGCTGCCCCCCTTGCAGCATGCAGCATCCCAGCCCATTCATACTGGCAACACTCTGGACAGTGACAGGCTCTGTGTCTTTGTCCAGGAGCCTGGGGAGTGGCTCACAGACCTCCGAGAGCTTTGGCAGGAATTTTGTGAGGTATGTCAAAAACCCAAAGAAGCGCTGCACAGCTTTTGCATCCGTAGGAGTCGGCATCTCCAACACAGCCCGTGTTTTCTCTGTGTCGATCTTCAGTCCTTCCAAGGACAGCATGTGTCCGTGGAAGTGGACCGCTTTAAGTTTGAACTGCAGCTTGCGCTCGCTCAGTCTCAGCTTCACAGCTGTGCATCGCTCCATGAGAGCACGCAGGTTGTTTTCATGGTCCCGTTCTGCAACCTCCTCCGCGTTGCCTCACCCAGCCACCAGGATGTCATCGGCTATTGGTTCAATGCCAGCCAGGCCTGCTAGCAGTTCATGCTGTTTGCGTTGGTAGATCTCCGGTGCTACAGAGACACCGAATGGGAGTTTGAGCCACCTCAATGTGGCCCCACGGTGTCCAGAAGATCTGGCGGCTGCCTTCCTCATCGAGCCTGCACTGTAGTAAGGCGCTGCGAGCATCCACCAGTATAGAAATACAAGCCTTGGGTAGCTTGTACAACACATCCTCCAGCGTTGGCATGTGATATTGATACCTCAGCAATGCTTGCTTAAGGGGTTTGGGTCGATCCACAGTCTTTTTTTTTCTGGTTTTGCAACAAGTCACCACGTTACTTATCCAAGCCGTGGGCTCGCTCACTGGTGTGATATTGCCTGCATATGTGCCTGTCTAGCTCTTCCTTGACCTTCCCCCTCAACGCTACCAGAAAATTTTGAGGTGCACATTGTACAGGAGTATATTGTACATTTTGCTCAAAGTGTATTTCATCTGGGACTGACCCGATTGGGTCCATGAAGATGTCCAGTGTAGTTGGTTAGCAGCTGCTCTAACCACCACCCCCCCCCCCCCCCCCCCCCCCCCCCCCCCCCCTGCCTCCATGGTTGAAAAAGTGCCCTCAAGATTGGCGAATACGAGAGAAAGTGCCTTATTAGCTGCCCTTTACATTTGAAAAAAAATATTTGGTGCCCTCTGGTGCCCCTTCATACAATAAATTATGAAGATGAGCCCTCTAGAACAAGAAAATTCGATAAAGTGCCTCAATGAGTGCCCTCTTGATGCCCTTACATTGCCTCCATGGTTGAAAAAGTGCCCTCTAGAGTGGTGAATACGAGAGAAAGTGCCATACATGATGCATCATAGCTTTTGGCACGCTGGTTGGGCCCCCTGTTGTACAGAATGTGCCCTTTTTATTTTTCCGCCCCTGCCCTACAAATAGTCGGAGTCCGCCACTGGCCATGTCTGGTCTGTACCAGGGTGGTGGTGACGTATAACATTCGCGTCGAGAGCAGTTAAGAGCTGTAGTTCACAAAGCGGCCTCACACACAACCTGACATTATCAAACTTCTTTGCATATTTATTTTGTTTTCTTTGCATGAAAAATTATCATATAAATCAACCACTGGTCTCACAGGAATCCGTGAAATGACTACGGACGAATAACTCGAAATCCGTGGACACATCACGGAAACACGCCGATTTCCGTGATGTGGCCACGGAATTCGCTCCAATGCAAGTTAATGACGCTGATGTTCCGTGGCTCACACACAGATCCCCGTTTCAACGAGCGAGTCGACCACGGGGTCTTAACTCAAAACCCGGGGTGGTCTCACTGAAACACATAGATTGTCCTTGTTGTGTCCACGGAAGTTGCTAGGGAATAATGTCAGAAAATGAGGAATAATGCAAGTAAATCACAATGATATTCCGTGGCACACAAACAGATTCCCGTTTCAATCTGTGTGTGTGCTCCCGTTTCAATCTGTGTGTGTGCCACATGTGACCACAGCGGGGGCTTAACTCAAAATCCGTGGTGGTCTGACGGAATCACTTCAATTGTCCGTGATGTGGCCACGGAATTTGCTCCAATGCAAGTAAATGACACTGTTACTCCGTGGCTCACACACGGATATCGGCGTGTTTCCGTGATGTGGCCACGGATTTCGAGTTAAGCGTCCGACCGTAGTCATTTCACGGATTCCTGTGAGACCAGGTTGAAATCAACAAACAACATATGTGTAATCCAGGGCATATAAAGACTGGGAAGAGAAAATAATTACTATCGCTCAATTGAAACCCATTCATATTTTACGATCTCAAAGGTCCCATGGCCATGGGGGTCTATGGGTCTACCGGAAATGGCGGACTTACGAGCTCTATACTCAACATAACAAATATTCACACGTATGTTTAGTTCAGAAGACCTCCTTCTGAGGCCATCGTTTGTTAGAAGCAGACCATGTCCATTTTAAGGACCCCCAACCCAGAGCCCAACCATGCCCGGCGCTATATGACGCCCTAGGCGAGATTTCCGAGGGGGGGGGGGGGGGCTTCAGTGATGGTTTCAATAACAATTCAATAGCTGTGGTTCCCCCGTTCCCCCCGTTCTACATTACATTTCGAAACGTGTTTGGCCAGCATGTTTTATTTCGCTTGCTTCATTACAATTCATTCATTCATTAATTAAGGCCGCCACCAGGGGGCGCCACCAACGCCTTTGTCGCCCCCAACGCTTTTGCCGCCCTAGCGACCGCCTAGTTCGCCTATGCCTAGCGCCGGCCCTGCCCCCAACATACAGCCTATGGCCTTAACACGACACTATTGAACATGGTGGTATAATATCTATTTTATCCTGTATTGTCTTGAAGTTATAATCATATAACTATGACATGTCATCAAACCAAAAATGATACAATTATCACAGCATCCTTAACTTTTCACGTTGCCACTCTCTTCTCCCCTTTCAGATCGTCGTGATCTTTAACATGTTGAGATGGTGTCGCTGTTAGATCACAGACACCAGTAACATGGTGCCGATGGGGTTTCCATATTTGGTTATTAGACCCATTTACTAGATCCTACATCCTGTCATGCACTACTCCGGTTAGTGCCCCCCCAACACACACACACACACACACACACACACACACACACACACACACACACACACACACACACACACACACACACACACACACACACACACACACACACACACACACACACACACACACACACACACACAATTCGCTCAAGTTATAAAGGTTATCCACAAAAGTAGTTGAATGCAGAATAAAGTAAATAAGCTTCCTGAGTGACTGAGTGTGACTGTGTCGTGAAGTCTGACAGCCAGTCTCCTCCCCCCGACATACAGGAAGAGCTGCGAGTAGAACACGAAGTAGAACCAGTCCAAAACAACGCGTTCTGACCAAACTACACCCCCCTTTGTGTTGTCCTCCACACCGCCGTCCGGGAGAAGGACGGGTCGGGTCTCCATGTATGCATGCGGGATATACTGTCAAAATCCGTTTTAGAAGGAGGATTACCAAACTGGAGACGGTTTAACTCGTGGGCTGCCTCACCAAAATCTGGACTGCCCAGTTAAATGGAAAGTCTTAAATGAACTGTGCCATGTCGGAACACAGGTCCAGCTTCCTCCACATCGGAGACATCGTGTCTCTGTACGCCGAGGGCTCGGTGCATGGCTTCATCAGCACTCTGGGGTAGGTCCTTCAGCGACCACTTTACACCGAGAGGTGGGCTGCTTTATCGGCGGACTATTTCATAATATTATAGGCCTACTATACTGGCGGGTGTATATATATATATATATATATATATATATATATATATACACCCGCCATAGTATAGTATAATATTATTATAATAATAGATATATGGCCTGTCGTAGTTTGCTCAAGGGGGAACTGCTCAGAGAGGTTCTGGCAAGGCCCTGTCAAGAGCTTCTACCAAACGGTTAATGCTCAGCAGTTCCACTGGTAACTGTTAGGAAGTGCTCTGCGGTTACACTGGGATGCAAATGACGCAGGAATGCAAATCATTTGGGGTTTAAGTCACTTATGACTGCCACCCGGAGAGTAAAGTTAAGTGGTGTTTGACAACTCTTCAGCTCGTCTTCTAATTGGAAGAAAGGTCATCTGCTGCCCACAGGAGGAGTCATTATCAATAGCCTGTTAAAAACCTTTTACTTATTTTTTATTCCACTTTCAATATAAAATTACAAACACTCACTTCACGTGAATTCTAATTGTAGATATGAATATGTACATGTTGGTTTATTGTTTATCATATGAGATCACTCAGAGAAAGTAGGTCATTACATGTCGTTAAGTTAAATCCTTTATGCAAAATCGAAGCCTTTAAACACAAGGTGTGTTATCCCTTTTTTAACATTCACTAACTAAGCTAAGTTAATCAGAAACGGCCAAGGTGACCTGTCTTCTCAGTTCTCCCTTCAAAACGGTTCTGTGGCCTCAGACAGTGCAAGGTGGAACCAGGTCCAAGGTGGAACAAGGTCCTGGTGCCCTGCCCACTGGTCCTCCAGAGAGCTGGAGATCTTGTTGGCTTTTATTCAAACTGCTCGACCCTATGCCAGTCCTGTCATAGTTGTCTGCTCTAGTAGTAGCATGAGTAGACATGAACTGCCGGACCTGTTCTGTGGAAAATACAACAGGATTGCAACACAGGGCTGATGCCAATGTTTTGAGGCCAGAGAGGCCACACAGGTTTTAAAATGCTAAGTGCATAGCACCTCGCTGCATGTGGGCAGCTCCATGGGTGGCTTTCTTATCGTATCATCAGCCACTGGTGAGCGGATGATGTTTGATTTGTAGAACTTTAAAGGAACCTTTAACGTGGCCGACTGGTCGCTAAAGCCTACAAGGGCTCACAAACCCTGGCAGAGAACAGATAGTATTTAGCACCCAGAGACAACATACTACCCTTCTTAAGCACAGTGTAATGCAACCTCGGCTGCACACACACTGCACAAAGCCCATGTTTGCTTAGGATAATTCCAAATCTGCACGTCTTGAGCTGTGAACACTTCAGGTTTGCTTTTCTAAGGGGACAAACACGCTCCTTATACATGTATGGTCAGGATATGCAGATATTATATCTTTTGTTTTTGTGATTTGTGTTTTTGATGTGGACATGCGAATGGGGAATGATGGGTTTACAATTCTATGGAAATAATGTCTACACAAATTAATAGCATGCTTCCGGACTACCTTTTATAATCTTTTCAACTACATAGAGATGAAACGTTCACACACATAATGAAACAAAATAAATTATAAAAGTAAACAACACTATTTTTCAAATTTGAAAAAAAAATGTAACAGTGCAGATCCTTAGCCAATCCAATCCAGCCAATCCATTAGTATTTGCTGGTCCACAGGTCGGTTGTTACTGTGTATTGGAAGCCACCGATCAGCTGGAGCTCAACACTATATCCAGGGAGGAGGGGGGCCTTTTCGGACCACCACCACGTAATGGTGCTATGTTCGTACTGTGGTTTTGTGTGAGAATGACGTAAAATACTGCCCTAAGTAATTAGCGCTTGGGAGACTAGAGGGAAATATCTATTCATAGACACTATTGTCTCGTCCCCAAACATATATTAATATTGATAGACTGATTGATAGCCTTGACATCCTCCAAACATGAAAGTAAGTCAAGCATTTCAAAACTATGATTGGTTTTGATCCATTGACAAATGCCTCATATCTATATTTAACCTTCTCACAGTGTTTTGTTGGGTAATGACTTGCTGCTAGTTTATGTTTAACTCTGTTCTTGTTTGAGGGCTGCTGGTTGGCAGGTGAAAACAAACCAAGAAAGTTTCTGTTATTTTTTTCTCTTTTCTCCGTCTTGGTTGGGATGTGAGAATTTGTGGTTAATTATTTATGAGCTCTAATGACTTCTACCTGCCTTTCCTGTTAGCCTTCCTGTTTAGGAGTTTCACACTCAGTGGTACTTCCTATTGGATCCTAGTGTTGCTGACTGATAGGTTTCTCAGCCCGTGAGTGGTCTAAGGTCCTGCGGGCGTCATGGCACACAAGGAAGCGAGAAGCATTCTGACGCCTTCCAGCTGTGTATGAATTGGGGAAATTGTGTGATGAGTCACCTCCTTGTTTTTTGCCTAATGAATGGAATGGCCTATGCATGTCCCACTGCTGTGCTCCAACACTGGGTGTAATGGTTTCTTTGTGACACAGCTGACCAATTGTCAGATAGTAAAGAGTTAAGCTTGTCTCTGTGAAAGTACCTGTGTGGTTCTTGTTCATGAAAAACACGACTGAGAGATTGAGATTGATTTTAATACCAAAGAACTCATAAGAACAGCTAACAAAACCATAATATGCCTCCCATCTTCTACTGTTTTAGATGTTTGTTTCGGTGGTTTCAGGAGGCATGTGCAAAGCATACTCTAGTACTACACGGCTATGAGAACCTTTTCGATACACGACTTCCGAACAGTCACCATGAGGCTTTCAGTTGGCGCAGAACCTTAAGGTTTACGTCTTTACTATTTAACATAGCTGGATCACATCCATGGCTAACATAAAGTGTACAATAGACGTGTACCTTGTGAATTCTCTCTGGTTCCTGGCTCCTTGAGGGACAGTCCAAAAGGCCAGAGTGGTGGAAACCTTATCAAGCAGATGCCAGTGTGTAGTTATCATGTACACACAGAAGCTCCCATGTCTTCCTGTAGTGACAAGGCTTCCCGTCTCAGATCCACGTACCACTCAGAGGTTAAACCCTTCTAATGCTCACTGCTATATAAGCTTCATGAATTGGTTGATTATATCACTTGAAGAAAAAATGTAAATATATGTTGATCTATTGAACCTGGAGGGGTAGGTTCAATAGATCGCTTGAAAAATATAAATCCGAAGATATATCTAGCATGGAAATCGACGCATATGCCTGGGTGTCTCGTTGATATCCTCCAAAAAGCAGAGAGAACTCCTCCCCATGAGAGACCACCTCCCCAAGGCCTCCAGGCCAACAGAGGGGGCCTGGAGGTCTAAGAGCCCTTTATTTATAAGGGATGGGGACAATGTTTTGTACCAAGTCTGGTGTTGTACATCACTGGCCATAGTTTTCTCTTTTTTTTATATTTAAATTTGAAAGAATATCTTTTTTGTTGGTATTGAGCCAAGTCTCCAGTTCAGAGAAATGTATTCATGTTCAACAGAAATGACCCAGTTTCACCGTATCCCTGTCAAACCAGACATATAAAGTGTGTGTGTGTGTGTGTGTGTGTGCGTGTGCGTGTGCGTGTGCGTGTGCGTGTGCGTGCGTGCGTGCGTGCGTGCGTGCGTGCGTGCGTGCGTGCGTGCGTGCGTGCGTGCGTTGAAATGGGAGGTGAAGTATTCTAAATGTTTTTCTTCTCTCCAGGTTGGTGGACGACCGTTGTGTGGTCCAACCAGAGGCCGGAGACCTGGCCAACCCACCCAAGAAATTCAGAGGTGTGCGTGCATGTGCGGCCTCTTACTCAAATTATTGTATACACACTCCAATGGAAGGAGTATACTGTATACACACTCCGCCATAGGTCACCATTGGACACTTTTTGTGTCCAATGGTGACCTATGTTCTACCAAAGTGAGGTTCCTTTCATGTGTGTAACCTTCTAGTCCTTCTAGGAACTCTTTCATGTATGTCCTCCTCGTATGTTGCACCCCCTCGCCCCCAGACTCATCAGAAAGGAACGTTCATAGAGTTTTGGGGAGACTGGAAAAATCACAGGATTTTCCTCCTGTTTTATTTTAGTAAAAGTGAAATGCATTGATTATTATGTTGATGGACATATAAGGCATGTTACAACGTTTTAAACCAAAGAAAACGACTCTATACACTATAATAAAGATGTCATTAATAAATTATGATGATATGTATGATCACTTTAATTTTCCTAAGGTAGTTTATGGGTGGTTTCTTGTTACCGTTTCATACTTGTCTTTGTTGCTTTCCTTTATGATTCATGTGAAGCCCTTTGTGGCTCTGAGGTCTCCACGTTGACACAGCCAATGACACACAGCCTTCTCTCCCCAGACTGCCTCTTCAAGGTGTGTCCCATGAACAGGTACTCGGCCCAGAAGCAGTTCTGGAAGGCCAAGCAGGGGAAGCAAGGGAACACCAACACACAGGGAGAGCTCTTCAAGAAGCTACAGGTGTCCCACCGCCCTGAAAACACTTCATGATTACACCTTCAATACAAGAAGTGTTCTTCTATGTTCATATGAAAAAATAATGTTGTTCCATTACCCAGCATGCAGCAGAGTTGGAGCAGAAGCAGAACGATTCGGAGAACAAGAAGCTCCTGGGGGAAGTGGTTAAATACAGTAATGTTGTTCAGGTACTTGTTCAGGTTCAGGTACTATTATCTCAAACATGTCACCTCCTCCACTTCTACTCCTTTTTTGTTTCTGTTGACCAAGGTTGTGTCTCTCAAAGCCAAAGCTTGACATCTAGATGTAGTACTGCTGTACATTTAAAAGAAACACTACCTGCCTTTAAACAACGTATACTTTCTTATGTATGGAGTTACAGTACATTAGGCTGTCTACGGTCGGCAGAATACATGAAGGAGGCGTAAACATTTCAATCACAAGGCAAAACACCACCATAATAATGATATTAATTCCACAAGAGTGAAGTATGTTATTGATATCCAAGAATATTCCCTATGAAAGTATGAAATGTCATATCATAGAGCAGGTATATTAATACATATATGACGCACAAGGCTTTTGTAGGAAAGATGCCCTGTATGTCAATATTTTGCATGGAAGTACCTCAAATGCACAGTGATAAAGTGAACAGTATCTAATCCGGTCAGTAGCTGGTGACATCTGATGCTCAGAATGTCTAACTCTGATGTGTTGTCATAAAGAGTGTTATCAGTTCCATCGTTACACCACAAAGTACTTGATGGTATGATGTTCAAGTGTACAGCGTTGATAAAACCCTTTTATAAGACATTCTACATATATCTCTTGGATAAATAAAACCTTGAAAAAACAACCAACCTTGGACTGATTAAAGTGAGCTGGTCCCTGGTATTTAAAGGGAACTGGTCCCTGGTATTTAAAGTAAACTGGTACCTGGTATTTAAAGTGAACTGGTACCTGGTATTTAAAGTGAACTGGTCCCTTGTATTGGAAGTGAACTGGTCTCTGGTATTTAAAGTATACTTGTCCATGGTATTGAAAGTGAACTTGTCCCTGGTATTTAAAGTGAACTGGTACATGGTATTTAAAGTTAACTGGTACCTGGTATTTAAAGTGAACTGGTCCCTGGTATTGGAAATGAACTGGTACCTGGTATTTAAAGTGTACTGGTCCCTGATATTGAAAGTGAACTTTCCCTGCTATTGGAAGTGAACTGGTCCCTGGTATTTAAAGTGAACTGGTCCCTGCTATTGGAAGTGAACTGGTCCCTGCTATTGGAAGTGAACTGGTATTGGAAGTAGAGATTTTTGTATGGTCACTGGTCCCTGCGGTTGTAATTGGTATTGAAAGGTCACTGGTTCCTGGTGTTGTAACTGGTATTTCAAGGTCCCTGGTGTTGTGACTGGCATTGTAAGGTCAATGGTGCTGTAACTGGTATTGAAAGGTCACTGGTGTTGTAACTGGTATTGAAAGGTCACTGGTTCCTGGTGTTGTAACTGGTATTGCAAGGTCCCTGGTGTTGTGACTGGCATTGTAAGGTCCCTGGTGTTGTAACTGGTATTGAAAGGTCACTGGTGTTGTAACTGGTATTGAAAGGTCACTGGTGCCCGGTGTTGTAACTGGTATTGTAAGGTCCCTGGTGTTGTAACTGGTATTGTATGGTCATTGGTTCCTGGTGTTGTAACTGGTATTGTAAGGTTCCTGGGGTTGTAACTGGTATTGTAAGGACCCTGGTGTTGTTACTGGTATTGTATGGTCACTGGTTCCTGGTGTTGTAACTGGTATTGTAAGGTCCCTGGTTTTGTAACTGGTATTGTAAGGTCCCTGGTGCCTGGTGTTGTAACTGGTATTGTAAGGTCCCTGGTGTTGTAACTGGTATTGTAAGGTTCCTTGGGTTGTAACTGGTATTGTAAGGTCCCTGGTATTGTAACTGGTATTGTATGGTCACTGGTTCCTGGTGTATTTTAAGGTCACTGGTTTTGTAACTGGTATTGAAAGGTTCCTGGTGTTGTAACTGGTATTGTAAGGTCCCTGGTGTTGTAACTGATATTGTTTGGTCATTGGTTCCTGGTGTTGTAACTGGTATTGTAAGGTTCCTGGGGTTGTAAGTGGTATTTTAAGGCCTATCCCTGGTGTTGTATTGTATGGTCACTGGTTCCTGGTGTTGTAACTGGTATTTTAAGGTTACTTGTGTTGTAACTGGTATTTTGAGGTTACTGGTGTTGTAACTGGTATTGTAAGGTTCCTGATGTTGTCATTTTAAGGTAACTGGTGTTTTTCAGCTGCTGCACATCAAGTCCAACAAGTACCTGACGGTGAACAAGCGGCTCCCGGCGCTGCTGGAGAAGAACGCCATGCGGGTGTCCCTGGACCCGGCGGGCAACGAGGGCTCCTGGTTCTACATCCAGCCCTTCTGGAAGCTCCGCAGCGAGGGCGACAACGTAGGTACCGGGGGTCCCATGGGTGACCATCACTGGGAGGAACGTACACTCAATCGGGACGGGCTCTGGGACACAGGTATTTTTTGGATTTTCTGGAGCCATAAAGGTTGGACACTGGTGGTAAAATGCTACTACTACTACAACATCATAATAATAATAATAATAATAATAATAATAATATACACACATATTCAATGATTGGATTATTTTTAATTGAATGTGGCCCAGTCAGCAAGACTATGGACATAAAGGATTTCTGGCCTTGTATCTTTAACCCAGGACTACAAAGATGTAGCTTAGCATCGGATACGGATCGCAGACTGCAGTCAGTCTGAACCGTTCAGTTGGCCTTAGATTTCCAAGGGGCATCACCAAGGGGCGCAGACAACAATGCCTCTGGAGGCCATTGAATAGGCATACAACCAATCAGAGCAAGGGTACTGGTGATGTAGCACTGAGCCACGAAGCTAAGCTTTAAGTGTGGTTGTTTGGTCTTCTTTTAGTGAAAATATACCATCCAGTTCGTTGAACACTGTCTCGATAGCGGAATAAACCAACCGTTCTGCATCAGCAGAAGCCATTTTTGTTGTTGAAATGCCTCTAACTGCGCTCCTACACGTCATCGTTTTCATCCAGCCTCCTTTCAGATAAACGGTTGTGATTGGTCGGCCTTTCTCATACCGGGCAGTCATGTTTTTGTATGGGAGGGGAGCCAGACCTTATCTGCAGAGCAAATTAAACGATAGTTACGTATGTAACTACGGTTCTATGAATTCCGGATGACCGCCAGAGGCGGTGCTTTAGCACTGTATGTTCCATCTCGCGCATGTGCAGGTCGAGTAATTATACCAAAAAAGTCACCTGTGACACCTGGGTGACCCGAGAAAGTCTATATATTCCGGAGTCACCCGAGGTTCTGTTCCAACTGGATCTTCTCGCGGAATCTGAGAAGTCTGAGTGACAGAGAACTCTGGCGGTCATCCGTAATTCATAGAACCGTAGTTACATACGTAACTATCGTTCTATTTCATTCCTACTGACCGCCAGAGGCGGTGCTTGAGCACTGGATGACTAATACCAAAAAGGTCACGAAGAGTGCTCACCAATCAAGGGCTCGAAACCGTCGACAAGACAGCCGTCGCCACAGGATGAGGAGCAGCGACATTAACCCTGTACTATCGGGCAAACGTACATGATGAGGACCATGTAGCCGCGGAGCAAATGTCCTGAAGTGGAACCCCCTTCAAGGCAGCCCATGATGTAGCCATACTCCTGGTAGAGTGGCACTTAACGGCCAAGGGCACAGGGAGCTCCTGTGCCCTATAGGCATTCAAGACCACATCCACAACCCAGTGGGAGAGTCTCTGTTTCGACAGGGCAGCCCCCTTCCTGCAGCCCCCGTAACAGACAAAGAGGTTATCCGTCTTACGCAAGCTGGTTGTCGCTTCAACATATGCCCTAAGCGCCCGCACCGGGCACAACAGGTCTGACACTCTTTCTGCACCCCCTGGAGAGCCTGGGGGATTGAAAGCAGCCAACTCGATTGACTGGTTTACATGATGGGGAGACAATCGTTTGGGTAGGAAGGATGGGTTCGGCCAGAGCACCACTCCTGACCCATCTGCGTGCCAGCGCAAACACGCCTGGCTCACTGACAAGGCATGGAGTTCACGACCCGTTTTGCAGTTGCAATGGCAAGGAGAAATGCCGTCTTCATGGACAGCCGCGTCAGGTCTGCCTGACTTAGTGGCTCAAATGGGGGTAGACATAAGGACCTCAGAGCTACTTGCAGGTCCCATGATGGTGCCCTCAGGGATCGCGGCGGTTGAAGCCTCTGGGCTCCCTTCAGAAACTGCCTGATTAGGTAGTGGGACCCTACCGTCTGGTTATCCACCCTTGCGTGTGTGGCTGAGATCGCGGCCATATAAACACGCAGGGTAGACGCAGCTCTTCTGTTGTCCAACACAGACTGCAGAAAGTGTAGTATCACTACCACTGAGCAAGTCTCCGGGACTTCGCCCCGCGGCACGCACCACTGTGAAAACAACTTCCACCTGTTTGCATAGAGCAACCGAGTGGAGGGTGACCTTGAACTAAAAATAGTACGGACGACTGACTGGTCGCAAGACGTCAGTAGTGGGTCCTGGCTCTCAGGGGCCACACGCACAGCCGCAGGCGGCCCGGATTCGTGTGCCATATGCGTCCGCCTACCTGAGACAGAAGGTCCCGTCTCTCTGGGAGGCACCAAGGCTCTCCGTTGAGGAGTTTCAGTAACAGTGGGAACCATGGCCTTCCTGGCCAATATGGAGCCACCAGAAGTAGGCTGTGACAGCCACGCTGGACCCTGTCCAGCGTTGCCAGTAAAAGGGGAATTGGGGGAAATGCATAAAGCAGGCTGTCTGGCCAGGCATGAGCCAGAGCGTCCTGCCCTAGGGGACTGGTCCTCTCCGTCAAGGAGAACCAAAGGGGACAGTGGGTGGTCTCTTCGGAAGCAAAGAGATCCGCCACTGCCCTGCCATACCTGTCCCAAATCATCCCCACCACCTCCGGATGGAGTCTCCACTCTCCGGGGGGTGGCCCTTGGCGAGAGAGAAGGTCTGCCGCTGTGTTCCAGACACCTGGAACATGGACAGCCCTCAGGCTTAGAAAATGGGGGAACGCCCACGGAGGAGCCTTTGCGTGACCCGCAGGCTCTGCCTCGATCTGGTGCCCCCCTGATGGTTGACGTGGTAGACTGTGGAGGTGTTGTCTATCCGGACAAGAACATGTCGGTCCCTCAGAACTGGAAGGAAGTGCCTGAGAGCTAAGAACACCGCAAGGAGTTCCAGTACATTTATATGCTCCAGTCTCTGCTGGGCATCCCACTGGCCTCCGACAGTCCTGCACTGCCATACTGCACCCCAGCCGGAAAGGGAGGCGTCCGTCTCCACAACCTCCCGCCGGGAAGCTATCCTCCCTAAGGGCGACCCCGCAATCAGGTATGCCCTCTCTCTCCAGGGTCTGAGGGCCCGAAGGCACCGCCCAGACACCCTGACCATCTTGCGTCTCTGCCACTTGGGGTCCAAGTGGAGACCATTCACCCAGATCTGAAGGGGACGCAATTCCAGAAGGCCTAGTGGGACCACCATGGATGCTGAGGTCAGCATACCTATCAGTCGAAGGAAGAGGCTGTATTCCAGCAACTTCCCCCGCCTGAAGCGCTGTAGCAGCTGCAGAATGGTAGCTACGCGCTTTGGAGAGAGGCAGGCTCGCATGGCCACCGAGTCGAGCACCAGCCCCAGATAGCTCACAACCCGACATGGTGTAAGGTTGCTCTTGGTCAAGTTCCCCATAAGGCCAAGCCGGTCCACATGGCTGAGGAGCATGGCTGTGTCCCTGACCGCCTGCTCCTGAGTTGGGGAAATGACTAACCAGTCGTCCAGGTATGGCAGTATCGCCATACCTGTGGCCTGTAATGGTGACAGGGCTGCTGCTACACACCGTGTAAATATACGCGGGGCAAGAGACAGCCCGAACGGAAGAACCCTGAACTGGTACACCTTGCCCAGAAAAGCAAAGCGGAGGAACCGCCTGTGACGTTGGGTAATAGGGACGTGAAAGTAAGTGTCTTTCAGGTCTATTGATACGAACCAGTCCCCCTGAGCGATAGCCTGGAGGACGTCCGCAACACGCAGCATGTGGAAGGGAAGAACCTTGAGGAACTGATTCAGCCCTCTCAAGTCCAGAATGGGGCGAAACCCGCCATCCTTCTTCGGTACCAGAAAGTAGGTTGAGTAGAACCCATCGAGCTGTTCTTGTGGTTCTACTACTTCGATAGCACCCTTCCTAAGGAGGGTGGCTACTTCCTGTCTCAGGACCAGGGATCTGTTGGGATTGGTGACCACGGTAACCTTGATCCCGCTGAAAGTTGGGGGCCGGCGTCGGAATTGTAGTGTGTACCTGTTAGATAGCGTGGACACTATCCAAGGGTCTGTGGTCTGCTCTTGCCAGTAGCTCAAGTGCTGCTGAGAAAAGCGTCCGACGACCGGCCCTTGGACTTCAGTACCTACCCCCCCTGCCCCTAGGGGCCCTGGGGGGGCGGCGACTGGGCGACGAACCTCTTGGTGCCTGAAATGCCACCCGTGGCGCAGAGCTACGGCGCTGGTCAGCCCGTGCTGAGAAGTGCTGACCCTCGATTTTGTCCACCTGAACGTGGTTGAGAGCTATAGGCACGGGGTACCGCAGAGGCCCCCGGCCTAGAATGAAGCAGAGGTGCACGCCGTAAGCTAGCAAACTGCTGGCTAGCCTGGTCAACCTGTACACTTCGCTCCAGGGCCTGAAGAGCAGCTGGCCCAAATGTCTGGCCTGGGACCACTGGAAGAGAACGGAGGGTCCGTCGACACACCTCCGAAAGTGGTGACTGCGCCAGCCAAACCTGGCGGCGCGCTAATGTAACAGTTGACATTAACCTGCCTAGCTCCCTAGTCATGTAAGCAAAAGTTTGCAGTGAAGCATCACTGAGGGTCTGTGCTGAAGGATCAGCACCTGACCCACGTATAGTCTGAGACAGCGCCAGAACGATGTGAGAAAGCGAATACCCAAGACGTCCCACACGGGCAGCAATGTTGTAACTCCTGGTAAGGAGTTCATCTGTAATCCGGCACTGGGGCCGAGGGCAGCGCGCATCGGTTCTCAGAGCCTCGTCCGGGGAGTCAACCAGGGACGCTATAGCAGGCTCAATCGGAGCTAACCGGTCCAAGCCATAAGAATCGGCAGTGGCCATAGTTGCCAGACCTCTGCTATCACTAGTGTGATGGGAGAGAGCCCTTGAATCTGGCCAGCATCTATGAAGCTCTGCGATGTATGGCTCAGAGGGGGGCAAGGAGAAAACGGAAGGTTGAGCGGCCTGTGGAAAAAAGGCGTTCACAGGTGCAGATGAAACAGGAGCTTCATCCAACCCCAGTCTTGCCAGGGCCATGCGCACGGCTGGTCTAACAGTGTCACAGCCGGACACTGACCCTCTAGCCGAGCCGCCCAGAGACCCTTGAGAGAACGCCTGAGAGGGAAGGGCCGCTTGCTCTTCCTCCTCTGCAAAGACGCTACAGGACGCAGCTGTAGACAGCATGTCATCCTCTGTATAAGTGGGTTGCGCAGCCGCAGGGGCCGCGGCTGGTACACCCTGAGCTGGTTGGAGGTTCTGTAGGAGGGCTTTAATCTGAGCAACCTCATCCGAGAGCTTATCCACTTGGTTCCCCAAGTTTTCGACCTTACGGGACTTCCCGGGGGGTCCCCCAGCTGCGTCTGGTGCCACTAGGACCAAGACCCGAAGGGGGCAACCCTGGTCTGCCCTCCACCTCAGCCAACCTAGCTAGCCTCAGTGCATGAGGCATGAAACTACAGTTCATGCACGGGTTATCTGACACTGCTTCCCTGAGGTGTTCAACCCCGAGACACGCAGGGCACTGGTCATGGCCATCCTCCGCCTGCAGGGAGGCCATTCAGGCGACACAACTATGGGCGCTTAGCATGTCGGCAAATTAATTGCAAGCTAATTAATCAGTAGGCAAGGCAATCGAGCTTTAGGCGAGAGCACCCGAGCAACGACGCGACACCCCGACAATAACAGTGACGGTAAGCTACAGGCGAGAGCACCCGAGCGACGCGACACCCCGACAATAACAGTGACGGCAAGCCTTGGAAACCCAAGCAGCCCACTGGAGAGAAAATAAACACAGGCTAGGCAATCGAGTTTTAGGCGAGGGCACCCAAGCAACGACGCGACAGCCCGACAATAACAGTGACGGCGAGCTACGGGCGAGAGCACCCGAGTGACGCGACACTCTGACAATAACAGTGACGGCGAGCCTTGGAAACCCAAGCAGCCCACTGGAGAGCAAATTAACACAGGCTAGGCAATCGAGCTTTAGGCGAGAGCACCCGAGCAACGACGCGACACCCCGGCAAGAACACAGTGACGGCGAGCCTTGGTAATCCAAGCAGCCCACCAGAGAGCAATCAGCGCAGGCTAGGCAATCAAGCTACAGGCGAGAGCACCCGAGCAATAATGCGCCCGACAATAAAGTGACGGCGCCAGGAAAATACAGTGACGGCTTTTGGAAACCCAAGCCACTCACTGGCGATTAATCAAAGAGCGCAACTGGCTAAATAAATACAGTGACGGCGGCTTGGACCCCAAGCCGCGCACTGGCGCATACAAATGAGCAACCGGGCTTAGGCGAACGCACCCGAGAAACGGTGCGAGACCGAAAGAATAACACAGCGACTGAAAATCTAGCCGCCAATTAATGCTCTAAGCAAATTAAAGCAAAGGGTAGAAAGGTGATATCAGCTGCCGCGCTAGCCGACGGATAGTCGACTACGCGTAGCCTACACACTTTACTCACCCCTGCCGAAATCAAACAAATTGCAAGTCGCAGCCCTTGGTGGACGAATTTAAATCGAGGCACCAACCCTTGGGTTTCAAGGCTACTTGCGACAAGCTAATATGGTATCTCTTACAACAAACAATGTTTGTGTGTAGAAGGATAGAAGGAACAGAACCTCGGGTGACTCCGGAATATATAGACTTTCTCGGTTCACCCAGGTGTCACAGGTGACTTATTTGGTGTAATTACTCGACCTGCGCATGCGCGAGATGAAACATCCAGTGCTAAAGCAGTAGGAATGAAATAGAACATGAGCTTTTCAGATTGGGCTTGTTCAGGCTTACAAAGACATGTTGGTACAGGAGTTTTTACAAGCAAACATTTCTTGTGATTGTTCCCGTTACATATACCACCCCGTTATAAACACCCTGAAGACTTTAGATTGGTTCTACCTTTTTTAATTCATTGTTTCAACCCAGTTACAAAATAGACCTGGGAGATGTTACTCTAGTTGAGGCTTTAGAGGTTGGCTGTGAGTCTTCGGACCACAGTTGGTAATCTTCCGTGTAGGAATCCTTTTCCCCAATTGTCTCCCTAAGACCATGCGTGTCTTCCTATGATAATGCTCTATTAAATCAAATATTTGCCATCTGTAAGTGTCCTACAAGAAATAACTTTTAATCTGGAACCAATGTTTAATCCCCTCCTCCACCGATGGAAATAAAGTGTTTCGGTTTATACATACAGCACAGTTTAGTTTAGTTTTTCCTGCCCTATTAACATTTGTGATTTTTGTCCTTCTCTTTTGCTTTAGCTTCCTTTTAATGAAGGTATTGCTCTTGTGTGTGCATGGGTTTTTTGTGTTTTCTCTGACATAGGCATTAGAATTTTGAAAGCATGTTTTTTTGTTGCATGCATTTGTTTAGGCTTTCGTGAGAACCATTAACTGTAATTCCTTCTAGCTAAGTTTTCATCACATTTACTATAGTGTGGAATGGATTGGCTCAACATTTAGAGCTGCGCTATGCTTGTTTGTGGCTGCATGGATGCTATATGAATTGACAAAAGAGTATTCCGATTGGTGGACAAAAGAAGGAAGAAGCTGCGATGCAGCAACACCACTGGCTGGTCCTGTCTTGGCGTTGACTCACGTTGTACTAACAGACCTGTTGGAACACCTTGAGGTGTTGGAACACCTTGGGGTGTTCCAACAGGTCCTCGCACCAAGGCACTGAGTGAAGCACTGAGGGATGCAGTTTGTTGCGTTGTTGGTAGTCTGCATAAGGTAGATAGATCTCCTTGCATGGGCACATTGTCGTGAGTTCAAAGTGTTGCAATGATGTCCAGTTCCTTTTCATGGGTGTAAAAGGTTCTGTGCTTTGAGGGCAGGTGGTGGTTGGAGACAAGGTGGTGTTGATGCCCGTTAACGCAGGACAACCCCTCCACGCCAGCAACATCGAGCTGCTGGACAACACTGGCTACAAGGAGGTAGGCCTGCACCAGCTATCAACACACAATACCTGAACCAGCATTGTCGACAAAGACAGGGCTGGAAAACATATAATGCATAATTTTTTTACTAATAAGATGGATGCATTTATAAAATGTTGCGGTATTTAAAGATTTTGTGTGGTTCTCTTTGGCGATAGGCAATAGTTGTTCCCATAGAGCTCATGGGTGAAGCTGGCGTCACCCACTTGGTAACATCAGCATACGAAAGGGCTTTCATCACGGGCCATAGGCTCGTCACCATGTTACCTCATGTGGCCTTAGGTAGTGTCTAAACAGAGATCTATTCACATGAAGATCCTCCACATTACCGCTCTAAGCTTTGGCGCCAGACTTAAATAGTTGTCTCTAATCTTTCACTGTCATGACAACCTCATTGTTTTATATTGTTAATGGCTTATTTTCCTCATCATTTATCATTATTCCAATCAAAATTAATTTTCAAAACATAACTCGTAACCCATTATTTTTAGTCTTGTAAACGACCAGATCCTGCTCTTCCTTAGTTCAGCGGTTCTCAACTGGTTCAGGCCCCCTGTGTGTCATTGGTCACTAAGTCCCAGGCCAAAAATATAGATATTATTTTACCAATATTGCATTAATCAACAATGCCTTAATGTACTGTTAAAAACATCAAGCAAACAAAGAGCTGCACCAAGAGGTTCTCAGCTCAATGAAACGGTAAGCATTGAAACAACAATTTGAATTGAGGCTTGGCATATGGTCTGACCCTCACTTTAAGCCCTTCTGACCCACTAAGGGTCGCGTCCAACCAGTTGAGAATCCAAGATCCAGCCCATAATAATCCCTGTTTTCTCTTCATTGTGTCCTCTGCGTGTGTCCCCTAGGTTAATGCCGTCAACTGCAACACCAGCTGGAAGGTGGCCTTGTTCATGAAGTTCAGCGATTACAGAGAGGACGTGCTGAAGGGGGTAAGTGGTACTGCGCCCTGCCATCTTCATGTTATTAAAGATCCCATATCATGCTTTTTTAGGGTTACTACTTGCATTTGGGGGTACTACTAGAATAGGGTAACATGCCTGTATGTTAAAAATACCCCTTATTATTCTCACATCATTAATTTCTGCAAAACCAAATCAGCTGTCTTGTCTCATGTCCCTGTAAGGCCCCCCTCCCGAGTAGCAGTCTACTGTGATTGGTCAGCACACCTTTTCTGTTGCGATTGGTCGAACGCTTTGCGTCTGTGTCGGCAAATTCAACCCCGAGAAGTAGTAAACATTGCGGGTAGCCGGGAGGCGGGACTTCTGCACTTTAGCACCACCCACTGCACAGTCTGACATCGCACTGATGCAGGAATAAAGTTTTTGCGCAAACAAAATGGTTCACACACTTATTGAGGGGCCTTCTCGGTGGGCACGAATGCTCCCCCTGGTTCGGACTTAGATTCTTCTAGCTAAGCATTCTTAAATCATAAACATGAACACGTAAACGTAAATATAGGTCATATCACAGTCTAAAGAGACTGAGAACAATCAAAGCATACAATTAAAAATCCTTCTAGTGCCGCACAACCTAATTCAACCACTTAAGAGAATGCAAAGTAGCCATAGGATACAGAGGCATAACGTTGGTTATCTGTATCTTTATTTCATTTTGTGATTGTGCAGTTCCAGTAAATACATTTTATCCCAGAGCTTTCTGAAGGCCACCACTATGTCTATATCTCTAAATCCTCCCCACTATGGTCCCACTCAGTAAAGTGTGCTCTAAACGGCTGCTGCTCCACATCACACATCAGAGCAGGCGTTGAACACGTTGATGAGTCGTGCTGTGGTCTCAGGGAGACGTGGTGAGGCTGTTCCACGCCGAGCAGGAGAAGTTCCTCACGGGAGACGAATACAAGAAGAAGCAGCACGTCTTTCTTCGCACCACCCTGCGTCAGTCCGCCACCTCTGCCACCAGCTCCAAAGCCCTCTGGGAGATAGAGGTACCCAGACCAACACTACACCCAGGCTACACCCAACACCTCTCAGACACTAAACCAACGCTACACCCAACACCCCTCAGACCCCCCCACTACACCACCGCCTCACCAAACGCCTCTCAATGTCTTCATCAACAAATGAATAGTTCTGTTTAACTATGTTTATCGAACATGTATTTGGTAATCGTGTATGGGGGTCAAATTGGGAAATGAATGCATAGTTGTTTTAAATGTTGTCTTAATACTATTGACTTAGATTGCCCTGTTGTATTAAATGTAAAATAACATCATCCTTTCCCTTTCCATACTTCTAGCTATCTTGGATTCTTACTAGTCTGCTGATAGTGACGCTAGTGTAGTGTGTGCAGAATGAGGCATCAGACATTCCTGTACATTAAGACCCCTGTTTCTTCCAAGCCTGTATTTCATATCACCCTGTTCCTCCCATAAGGTAGTTCTTTATCCCACTGTTGGTCCCATAAGGTAGGGCATTATCCCTCTGTTGGTCCCATAAGGTAGTTCATTATCACTCTGTTGGTCCCATAAGGTAGTTCATTATCACTCTGTTGGTCCCATAAGGTAGGGCATTATCACCCTGTTGGTCCCATAAGGTAGTTCTTTATCCCTCTGTTGGTCCCATAAGGTAGTTCATTATCACTCTGTTGGTCCCATAAGGTAGGGCATTATCACCCTGTTTGTCCCATAAGGTAGGGCATTATCACTCTGTTGGTCCCATAAGGTAGGGCATTATCACTCTGTTGGTCCCATAAGGTAGTTCATTATCACTCTGTTGGTCCCATAAGATAGTTCATTATCACCCTGTTGGTCCCATAAGGTAGGGCATTATCCCTCTGTTGGTCCCATAAGGTAGGGCATTATCTCTCTGTTCCTCCCTACAGGTAGTGCATTATCTCTCTGTTCCTCCCTACAGGTAGTGCATTATCTCTCTGTTCCTCCCTACAGGTAGTGCATTATCTCTCTGTTCCTCCCTACAGGTAGTGCATTATCTCTCTGTTCCTCCCTACAGGTAGTGCATTATCTCTCTGTTCCTCCCTACAGGTAGTGCATTATGACCCGTGTCGTGGAGGAGCTGGACAGTGGAACAGCCTCTTCCGTTTTAAACACTTGGCAACAGGGAACTACCTTGCTGCTGAGGTAATGAGTGTTTGTGTGTGTTTATAGGTGTGTTTTTGTGTGTGTATGTGTAGTCCACAGAACACACCTTCTTTTGTATTTGTGTATATGGTCCAAGGAGTGGCGGCTAAGTTCGTTAAATATGTGGTATTATTTCAATCCTGACATTGATTTGATGAGTTATTTTAAAACAAATGTTCAGTTTAATGTGTAGATCTCTTTTTATTTATTTTAAATCATTGTAAATAGGAAGTAAAGTCAAGTGTTTTTAGCTGGAATTCAACAAATCAACGGCTATCCAGAATGAGCGCCACGTAGCTCCGCAAACAGCCACACACCATCCACCCACACACCAACACATCCACACACATCCACACCAACACATCCACACACACATCCACCCACACATCCACCCACACATCCACACACACAGCCACACACACAGACATCCACCCACACACATCCACCCACACATCCACCCACACATCCACATAGACATCCACCCACACATCCACACACACAGCCACACACTTAGCCACACACACAGACATACATCCACCAACACACATCCACCCACACATCCACACCCACACATCCACACACACATCCACACACACATCCACACACATCCACACACACATCCACACACACCCATCCATCCACACATTCACACTCCACACACATCCACACTCAACAAACATCCACATCCACACATCTAATCATCCACACACATCCACACGTCCATAGACACTTATTAGCGTTTTACGCGTCGAAGAAGCTTAATTTCTCCACACACACCACCCAGACAGAACTCCACACACACACCGCCCAGACAGAGCTCCAAACGTCAACTCACACCGCGCCTCGGCTGTCTCTTGGTCGGGAAACGATGCCTGCGTTCTGAGCACAGTGGAACGTCACATTGTGTTTTGGGGAGACTGGCACAAACATAGTGTTTGTTGTCTCTAAATTACGGTCAGATTTTAGTAATCACATTTAAATAGCATTGATTACTTTGTTGACAATCATGTAGGACATATAACCACATTAAAAGTATTTTGGTTAAACTTGCCCTCCATAAAAAATTCAACATTAATTTAATGTCAGCTGAACTATAATAAAGTAAGTGTGGTTGCAGCAGGTGGCAGTATTCACATCTTTATGAAGCACCATTCATTTTCTAGAGTCTCCATTCAGGAGTTGGGCTTCCATGGGTTCAGATGTTAAACAGGCTGCAGGGATGTCAGGCTGCTGAAGACAGTCTAGCATTAACGCTTAGGAATGACTATCTCCGTCCCCCATCGCTGACAGCCCCATTGGGCTGTCAGCAATAAAGGCCCCTTCTGCCTCATCACCACGACTACAGTATTGAGTCGATTTGGCATGAAATGTCAGTGGAATTAAACCATCGGCTTATAGGTGCTCACAACTTTGACCTGCAAGGACTATAGCTATAAGAAAATAACCTGCTTTACCTACTGACCTACCTTCCAAATCAGCATGGCCGGAAGTTCAGTGATAAACACATTGTTTAGTTAATTAAGTGTTTCGACTTCGACAGCAGCTGTCAAGGAGAAAACACCAAGTAGAAATTGCAAGCTACAAGCCTACAACTTTTGGCAAAACATATCGTTTTTGGGCAATTAATAGCACACCTTTTGATCTAAATCACTAACTGCAAAGCCCTGCACCCTTTAATGAGTCCTTTGCTGTGTTGTCGATACAGGGGAACCCAGATTTCAAAGATGAACCCGTGGAGACCAAGGGAGAGGTGAGTCAATCAATCAACCCTTTATTTAACCAGGTAGAAATTCATTGAGATTAAAATCTCTTTTACGAAAATGACCTGGCCAAGATGGCCAGGTGGCAGCACCATGACCACACTCAGCACCAATCAATGTACAGTACAAGATTAGAGTCACCACAAGAACGTTCCAAACATCACATACTGGACTCTTAAGGGTCACCAATGTTCTGGAAGGTTTGCAGTGCTCTCCAACGGGTCTATTTGATGTTAGAAATAAAGGCTGTTCAAAGCAGGACTGCTCCGAGTTGGTAGTTTGACAGAATCTGGTTGCAGTCCGTCTGACTGGGCTCCGACGGTCTCTTCCCACAAGGAGATAGAAACAGCTGGGGAGCAGAAGCAGCGGTAGTTTGTTTCTACAGTCTTTCAGGCCTCCTTGTTCTGTGGTTATGCAATCCTTGCAACACACTCACACGCACGCACACGCACACGCACACGCGCACACACACAGGAACATACGCACGTACACAAACACAAAGAGGAATACACAGGAACACCAACACACGCACAGAGGCACACACACGAACGCACCAAGGTTCACACACACGCACGCACACAGGAACACGAATAGAGGAACACACAAAAGCACAAACCGTCTGCCAAACTGGCTGAACCCTGAATCCATATCCAGACTTTTCTCTCGGCTCCTAGCTACCTTCCTCATTTGTATTCTGCCACTGTATGACACACACACACACACACACACACACACACACACACACACACACACACACACACACACACACACACACACACACACACACACACACACACACACACACACTAAAGCTCCTCTCAGACCCACCACATGCTTTTGCATGCACATGCAGCAACTCAGACACACAAGGGGGCCTTACATAACGTCTGGTGGCTGGGTGCCCTCTGAGGGGGAGACGTGCTGTCTGATTTCTCCTCCTTTCAGCCTGCCGCTACTGAGCCTGGGGCTGAGTCAGGGGGAGGAGGAGGGGAGGGGAGAGAGAGGAGTGGGGAGGATGGGAGAGAGGAATGGGGAGGGGAGGATGGGCGAGGAGGAGAGAATGGGAGAACAGGAGAGTGAAGAGGGGCTGTGGGAGGAGAGCATGGGGAGGAGAGTTGATTGCCGTGTGTCAGGGACCTCGGTGAATGCACAGAGCTTGGGGAGAAATTAAGCCCCACCATTAGTATCTGTTATCCTCCGCAACGCATACAGCAGCCCACGCCACCTCACCTTCTGCAGCGCGGAGCGCAGCACGGTGTCTGGCGCAGCAGGCAGAGGAGGAAGGGCTCTGGGCTGTGTGGCCACAATACCCTGTATAGACTCCTGGATACCTCTCTCTTCATGAAGGAATGAACATCAGGGTGTGTGTGTGTGTGTGCATGTGCGTGTGAGTGTAAAAAGCATAATACCATTATTAATAGTCTTATTAATATGGAATAAAAATGAAGCTCAAATATTTGAAGTAGCAGGTCTGCATGTATAATGGAATAATATCTGGCGTTGCACAATGCCAAATGACTGTGATCTTCCCCTCCACCCTGGCTCCTGCTTCTGCACCAGAGCGAGACGGAGACGCTGTTCTCCAAGAGGAAGCGCCAGGCGGCCGACAAGATCAACTTCGTGCTCGTCTCCGTGCCGCACGGCAACGACATCGCCTCGCTGTTTGAGCTGGACGCCACCACACTGCAGAGGGCTGACTGTCTGGTGCCCAGGTCAGCACACACACACACTGACACACTCACTCACTCACTCACTCACTCACTCACTCACTCACTCACTCACTCACTCACTCACTCACTCACTCACTCACTCACTCACTCACTCACTCCCTCATTCACAGACAAACTCACTCACTCACTCACAGACACACTCACTCACTCACAGACACACTCACTCACTCACTCACTCATTCACAGACACACTCACTCATTCACAGACAAACTCACTCACTCACTCACTCATTCACAGACAAACTCACTCACTCACTCACAGACACACTCACTCACTCACAGACACTCCCACTCACTCACTCACTCATTCACAGACACACTCACTCATTCACAGACAAACTCACTCACTCACTCACTTACTCACAGACACACTCACTCACTCACTCACTCACTCATTCTCAGACACAGTCATTCACTCACTCACTCACTCACTCACTCACTCACTCACTCACTCACTCACTCACTCACTCACTCACTCACTCACAGACACACTCACACACTCACTCATTCACAGACACACTCACTCAGGCCCGCCGCTCTCTATACGCAGAGTACGCAGAGTGTGTAGGGTACCAAATACCAAAAATTAAGGTTTGTAAAAAAATAAATATATTTTACATTATTGAATTAAAAAAATATATAAATTAGTTATGACGAGGCCCACAGTTGTTTTTTCTTAATTGTATAACCTATCACTCAATTTTGGCAGATTAGATGTTTTTACCTAATATATAAAAAGAGTCTCCACCCCCCCGCTCGCGTAGGGCACCGAAACGGCCAGTAGCGACCCTGCACTCACTCATTCACAGACACACTCATTCACAGACAAACTCACTCATTCACAGACACGCTCACTCACCCAATCAATCACTCACTCACTCACTCATTCACAGACACACTCACTCATTCACAGACACACTCATTCACAGACACACTCACTCACTCATTCACAGACACACTCACTCACTCATTCACAGACACGCTCACTCACTCACTCATTCACAGACACACTCACTCATTCACAGACACACTCGCTCAATCACTCACTCACTCACTCACTCTGTCACTCACTCACTCACTCACTCTCTCACTAGCTGGGCGGATGGTTATATTTAATATAGATATTTTTTGCAATATTCCAAACTGTGTGTGTGTTGTGTGACGTTGGGTGTGGGTCTGTTGTGATGAGCAGGAACTCCTATGTGAGGCTGAGGCACCTGTGCACCAACACCTGGGTGACCAGCACCAACTTCCCCATCGACACTGAGGAGGAGCGGCCGGTCATGCTCAAGGTCAGCCGCACGCCAACACAAACACAAAACAAACACAACACAACCTGATGTGTTTGTTTTGAACGTCAACATTAGGAGACGCAAACGCAAGTTCGTCATGGCAGTCTTGCTATGGGTAAAAACATATGTACACACTCACTCACTCACATACACACACTTGCAAAGACTTGCACACAGTTAGGATTATAAATCCTTATTATAATACATAAACATTGATATGTATTGTTTCATGTCTTTTACTTACATTGGACCCTTAACTACTGCTGCATTCACCATGAACACATATTCACTCATTCATGTATGTACATGTACAGACTAAAGCTTTTGATTGATATAATATCTACATATTTTGGTTTATTGATGCATACATATGTTCAATCATACACTCGTCAGATTTCCAATTCAGATATCTAGGGTCCGCATAGATTTTTCTATATTTATATTATCTATATTTGTATGCATATTATCTTGGTTTGGTTCTGTACTCATCTCACTGGTGTTGCTGCTATGACACCTGAATTTCCCTCCCAGGATTAATACCAGTATATCTCATCTTACCCTATCTCATCTCATCTTGTCGATGGTTTGTGCTTTGACTCTATCCTGATGCCGTAGATCGGCACCTGCTCCACCAAAGAGGACAAGGAGGCGTTTGCCATCGTGTCCGTGCCGCTGTCCGAGGTCCGAGACTTGGACTTTGCCAACGATGCCAACCATGTGCTGGAGTCCACTGTCCGCAAGCTACAGTATGGAAACATCGCTCAGAACGAACGCAGGTATGCTGGCACACCACCGGCAACACAACCACCGGCAACACAACCCCCGGCAACACAACCCCCGGCAACACAACCACCAAGTATCAAATCCCCCATCAGTTCAAGCCTCTCATCTGGGGCCTTGTTCATGCCCTTCTTCTCCCTGTGGATTCCAGGTTTGTGACGAAGCTCTTGGAGGACCTAGTGTTCTTTGTCTGTGAAGCGGTGAACAACGGCCAAGACGTTCTGTCGGTGGCCATCTGCAGACCCAACCGGGAGCGGCAGAAACTCATGAGGGAACAAAACATACTCGCTCAGGTCTGTCGCTATACACACACATACACACCCACAAGTGCACGCACATGCACGCACGCATTATTATCCTGCAACTAATATATTGGGTGTGCCAGTAGTCATGACTGCCTTATTAATGAGTGTAACAGATGTAATGAGAGCAGGGTTATCAGAGATGAAACTGATCAGTGTTGTTGGCGATGCACTGGCCAGACGGATTGTGCTGAAAGGATTACAGACTGCTTAGCATTTAACTCCAATTAGATTACCTCCAATGGGGAATGCTTTATAAAGTGTGTGTGTGTGTGTGTGTGTGTGTGTGTGTGTGTGTGTGTGTGTGTGTGTGTGTGTGTGTGTGTGTGTGTGTGTGTGTGTGTGTGTGTGTGTGTGTGTCCTTTCCCGTGCTCCAGATCTTCGGCATCCTGAAGGCCCCTTTCACGGACCTGGGCGACGGGCCCATGCTGAAGCTGGAGGACTTGGGGGACCAGCGCTACGCTCACTTCAAATACATGCTGAGACTCTGCTACCGGGTGCTGCGCCACTCGCAGCAGGACTACCGCAAGAACCAGGCAAGAACCCCAAGCTTGGCCTCACTAAGCCTGGGCCTAACAGCTGAGTCTTTGTTAAGACCAGTCTTTCAAAGGGACTTCAAGTCCCAATTTCACCAATCAAACCGGTCAAAGCCTGTTCCTGACTACGGCTGAGTGATGCACGTTCATGTGAATGCTCAGGCACGGCGCCTAGCATTGTGTGTTGCTAGGATACATTGTTAACTATTTCCCGCTGTTTTGCTCCTCTATAGCTCAACGTTAGGCTGAACAGGACCAGGTAAAAGGCAACTGGACCATGAGATCCTAAAGGAGATAGAGCAGCCAGCACAGGAACACACCAACCGCCAAGCAGTCCAACCTCAGAGCAAACAGTCCAACCTTAGAACAAACAAACAGACCAACCTCAGAACGTACAAACAGTCCAACCTCAGAACAAACAAACAGTCCAACCTTAGAACAAACAAACAGTCCAACCTCAGAGCAAACAGTCCAACCTTAGAACAAACAAACAGTCCAACCTTAGAACGTACAAACAGTCCAACCTTAGAACAAACAAACAGTCCAACCTTAGAACAAACAAACAGTCCAACCTCAGAACAAACAGTCCAACCTCAGAACAAACAAACAGTCCAACCTCAGGACAAACAAACAGTCCAACCTCAGAACAAACAGTCCAACCTTAGAACAAACAAACAGTCCAACCTCAGAACAAACAAACAGTCCAACCTCAGAACAAACAAGCAGTCCAACCTCAGAACAAACAAACAGTCCAACCTCAGAACAAACAAGCTGTCAACGTGTGGATAAATCCCAGACCTTTAATACCGCTTCTGTCTCTGGCCCTCATCAGCTGCAGCACTGTTGACAGACTGCGTTGTGACTGCAGCCATGAGACCAATTAGATCTTCCTATCTCCTCCCTCGCTCCTCCTTGCTATACATCCTAAATGGATTGCTTCTGTCTGTATTTACTTCGCTCGTCTAAACAAGCTTGTTGTAAGTCGATGAGATGCAGCGCTGTAGAGCAGAGTTGCTAGTGTAGAAACGGCCCATATTGTGTCTTCAGCCTGCTGCTGACGAGCCCAGATACACCCGACCCTGCTGAAGTCCAGGCCTCAGCCCTGTTGGACCAATCAGCCCTGATAATCAATTAGAGTACATCTCAGCCAGTCATAACCATTTCAGGCTTTCAATCAAGTGTGTCTTGTGGCACCTGCATTTAGTAAAAGAGCAGCTTGGTTTGAGGGGTGATCCTTAGTTTGATCCTTATTACTGCTTGGTGACTACTGAGAGGTTCACCAAGAAACGTCGTCCATCCGTCATGGAGCTGCTCAGGGCAGATGGTCAGTAATGTGGCTTCAGGGGCCGCTGGTGCCTGACCAGGGGCCCCCAACACCCCTGTTCAGCACTGTATCGCCCTACTCCCAGCATCTCAATGGATAGTGTGTTTCCTCTGTGAACCTGCTCAAACATCTGAGGCCATGATGGTTCATTCCAAAGTGCTCACCAAGCTGTCAACTCCCCCCTCAGGAATACATTGCCAAGAAGTTCTCCATCATGCAGTCCCAGATAGGATACGAGATCCTGGCCGAGGACACCATCACTGCCCTGCTGCACAACAACCGCAAGCTCCTGGAGAAGCATATCACCGCCAAGGAGATCGAGACCTTCGTGAACCTCCTGAGGCGCAATCGAGAGCCCAGGTCTGAGAGCTGTACCTCCCTCTCAAAGGAGAACCCTCTTTAAGTCATGCTGGGGTTAGGCTTTCCTCTAACATTCAAACGGAGTGGAACCATGGCAACGATACAAGTCTGTCGGAAAGACAAGAGGCCAGTACATAGTATTAAATACGTGAAATGTCAATACGTCCATTGCGCATGGACAAGCTTCAGACCAGACGCCTCTTTCTGAACTCTTGTTTAAAACATCCCAAACAGTGTCTTGTATTTGTTTCATCAGAGATCCTTCTGGTTTATGTGGTCAGATCCACAGGATGGAGAACGTGTGCATGATTTTGCCTGTTTCCCCAGGTTCCTGGACTACCTCTCTGACCTGTGCGTGTCCAATAACACCGCCATCCCCGTCACCCAGGAGCTCATCTGTAAATTCATGCTGAACCCCAACAACGCAGACATCCTCATCCAGACCAAGTCAGTCCGAACTCGCGCTTCTCCACTGGGATTTTGCAAAGACGGCTGCTATCAATTCCTAACAAGCAGTTGCAATTCTTTGCAGTCTGTCCAGAGATGTTATGCTGAGAATGAGCAATGTTGAGTTCTCCATTATTTAATGCACAAAAAAAGTTTCAGGTGGACATCTCTTAAAATGTCACCCTTCTTTCGCACTCCTCCTCCCCCCTCTTCACCCTCTTCTTCCTTCGTTAATTTCCTTCTCCTTCCTCCTCCTCCCGTTGTTCTCCCTCTTCCTCTTTGTCTTCATCTTCATCGTGCTCTGTGTTTTCTTCCTGTTTTTCTTCTTCTTGTTCTTCCTCTTGGTCTCCTTCTCCTCTCCTCCCTCTCCCTCCCCCTCTCTCCTCCCTCTCTTCTCCTCCCTCTCCTCTCCTCCCTCTCCTCCCTCTCCTCTCCTCCCTCTGCTCTCCTCCCTCTCTTCTCCTCTCCCCTCCTCTCCTCTCCTCCCTCTCCCTTCTCCTCTCCCTCTCTCCTCCCTCTCCTCCCCTCCTCTCCTCCCCTCCCTCTCCCTTCTCCTCTCCCTCTCTCCTCCCTCTCCTCCCCTCCTCTCCTCCCCTCCTCTCCCTCTCTCCTCCCTCTTCTTCTCCTCCCTCTCCCTCCCCTCTCTCCTCCCTCTCTCCCTCTCCTCTCCTCCTCTTCTCCCCACTCCTCCCCTCCTCTTTCTCTCTCCTCCCTCTCCCTCTCTCCTCCCTCTCCCTCTCCTCCCTCTCTCCTCTCCTCCCCTCCTCTCCTCCCTCTCCTCCCCTCCGCTCCCTTCTCCTCTCCCTCTCTCCACCCCCCTCTCCCTCTCCTTCTCTCCTCTCCTCTCCTCCCTCTCTCCCTCTCCTCTACCTCTCTCCTCCCTCTCTCCTCTCCTCCCCTCCTCCTCTCCTCTCCCTCTCTCCTCCCTCTCTCCCTCACCTCCCCTCCTCTCCTCCCTCTCTCCTCCCTCTCCTCTCCTCCCCTCCTCTCCCTCTCCCCCTCCTCTCCCTCTCCCTCTCTCCTCTCCTCTCCTCTCCTCTCCTCACTCTCCCTCTCTCCTCTCTCTCTCCCTCTCCTCTCCTCCTCTCCTCTCCTCCCCCTCCTCTCCTCCCCTCCTCTCCTCCCCTCCTCTCCTATCTCTCCTCTCCTCCTCTCCTCTCATCCTCTCCTCCCCTCCTCTCCTACCTTCTCTTCTCCTCCCCTCCTCTCCTCTCCTCCCTCTCCCTCTCTCCTCTCTCTCTCCCTCTCCTCCCCTCCTCCCCTCTCCTCTCCTCCCCTCCTCCCTCTCCTCCCCTCCTCTCCTCCCCTGGTGCTGCAGACTGATCCCCAACACGGAGAACAGTCTGGAGTCGTCCCTGCTCCCCGTGGAGGAGCTGGAGGAGGAGGAGGTGTGGCTCTACTGGATCGACGGCCACAAGGAGCCTCACGGCAAGTCCATCCGCCACCTGGCCCAGGACTCCAAGGGCCACAACAAGATGGACACCGACATCATCACCTACTACCGGTGAGCCTGGGATACGGCCTGCTCATGAAGAACCAGGGAGCATTACTCAGTCAAACTATCTGCATAGATAGACCGATAGATAGAAACATATTTTTACATGTTTGTTTTTTTAAGTAAAGTGTGTGTGTGTGTGTGTGTGTGTGTGTGTGTGTGTGTGTGTGTGTGTGTGTGTGTGTGTGTGTGTGTGTATGACTTGTATATATACAAAGATACATATTTATATTAATAGTATACCTTTACCACAAATAGTCTACTAATGTTAAGAGATCTGAACAAACATACAAGTATGTTTGTTTCACAGGACTAGCATGAGGACGACAATGAGGATGAAGACGAAAGACTAGCCTTGTGTGTAACTGAATAGACTTAGAAACAGGGCAGGTTTAGCCGCGTTGGTCAACATTTTGGTGTATGTGTGTGTGTGTGCGTGGCTTTTTGTAAAGGATCACTGCACCCCCCCTTCCCCATGCTGAGAGGTGATCAGTCAGTATTGTCAGCATTCCACTGCAGATAAGAACCTGTTCTGCAGCATCACCAGACAACACACTCTCCCTTCGAACCGTCTCTACTCCCTCCCTCCTTTCACGCTGACCACAACCTGCCTTCACCCCACATGACCTCTTCCCGCCTCACCTCAGTGTAACGCTGGCTCCCTCTGCCTCTGCTGGCCCTGACCGCTCCACGCGACGGTACCCTGTCATGGTTCTGAACTCCAACCAGGAGAATAATGTTGAGGCTTTGTTTCTCTGACGATGGTGGATACTGCTGGCATGTCCTCAGTTAATCCAAATCTTATTCCAAATTGTTAACGTCTTTCTTTTTCAATATAGATTATAGGTTAAGATAAGATAACATAACATATACTTTATTCAGTCCTGCAGGGAAATGTAGGTGTTCCAGCAGCAAAAAAATTGAACCAAAACTACATAGCCAGGATAAAAAAGAAGAAAAGAAAAGTGTGCAAATATATAGGTGCAAATATACAGCTTGATATATGCAGCTCAGGCTAAAGTTTTAATCAATATTCTTGTGTCCTTTATGCATCTAAGTTGCCGTAACCTCTAGTTATAACAATATATAGATAAAGGAGTTGATATATTGCTGTTATAGTTTAACCTCCCAACCCCTACACACTTCCTACAGACGCACATCCGTTGTTGTAAAAGGTCCACAGCTGCACTACCCCATTGCCACCACTAGTGGTCAGGAGATTGGGCCCAATGTTTCTCTCTCCGGTGCTTTCCTCCCCGGTGGGTTGAGGGGACTTGTCCTTTGGGTGGATTAGGTTGGGCATGTCCTACAATGTGGGTCTGTGAGGACATTTGAAGAGTTGATTGAGTTCAGGGAAATCATCTGACCTGACTCCTACTTAACCCTCCACAGGTACCATCTGACCTGACTCCTACTTAACCCTCCACAGGTACCATCTCACCTGACTCCTACTTAACCCTCCACAGGTACCATCTCACCTGACTCCTACTTAACCTCCACAGGTACCATCTCACCTGACTCCTACTTAACCCTCCACAGGTACCATCTCACCTGACTCCTACTTAACCCTCCACAGGTACCATCTCACCTGACTCCTACTTAACCTCCACAGGTACCATCTCACCTGACTCCTACTTAACCCTCCACAGGTACCATCTCACCTGACTCCTACTTAACCTCCACAGGTACCATCTGACCTGACTCCTACTTAACCCTCCACAGGTACCATCTCACCTGACTCCTACTTAACCCTCCACAGGTACAATCTCACCTGACTCCTACTTAACCCTCCACAGGTACCATCTCACCTGACTCCTACTTAACCTCCACAGGTACCATCTCACCTGACTCCTACTTAACCCTCCACAGGTACCATCTCACCTGACTCCTACTTAACCTCCACAGGTACCAGCTGAACCTGTTTGCCAAGATGTGTCTGGACCGCCAGTACCTGGCCATCAACCAGG
Organism: Gadus morhua; assembly: GCF_902167405.1. Lineage (NCBI taxonomy): Eukaryota > Metazoa > Chordata > Actinopteri > Gadiformes > Gadidae > Gadus > Gadus morhua. Next base: position 24,589,960 of record NC_044056.1, read on the forward strand.
TGTCCACCCAGCTGCCCGTGGAGCTCATCCTGCGCTGCATGTTCGACGACTGCCTGCCCTACAACCTGCGCGCCTCCTTCTGCCGCCTCATGCTGCACATGCACGTGGACCGGGACCCCCAGGAGGCCGTGGTGCCCGTCCGCTACGCCCGCCTCTGGACCGAGATCCCCTCCAAGATCACCATCCACGAGTGAGTTGGAGCAGACCACCTAGACCACTTGTAACCCCCCACCTGTCCCTAACAGCTCCTAGACCACTTGTAACCCCCCACCTGTCCCTAACAGCTCCTAGACCACTTGTAACCCCCCACCTATCAGCTCCTAGACCACTTGTAACCCCCCACCTATCAGCTCCTAGACCACTTGTAACCCCCCACCTGTCAGCTCCTAGACCACTTGTAACCCCCCACCTGTCCCTAACAGCTCCTAGACCACTTGTAACCCCCCACCTGTCCCTAACAGCTCCTAGACCACTTGTAGCCCCCCACCTGTCCCTAACAGCTCCTAGACCACTTGAAACCCCCACCTATCCCTGGCTGCTCCCCAGCAGTAAACCCCAGCTGGGGTTTCCATGCTTCTGTGATTCGGGCGGTTCCAGCTTCTCAGGGGTTCCGGTCCAGCGGTGCGACCGCAGGCTGAAACATTGTGATGGATCTGTGGGCTCGTTACACTCATATGGGAACACCCTGTGTGTGTGTGTGTCAGGTATGAGTATGATGCCACCGACTCCCCCCGGGAGGAGATGAAGAGGAAGTTCTCCCCCACCATGGAGTTCGTGGAGGAGTACCTGCGGGACGTGGTCAGCCAGCCCTTCCCGTTCGGGGACAACGAGAAGAACGAGCTCACCTTGGAGGTCAGCCTGCAGCCTCCTCCAGTCTTCTGTGGACTCTTTGGTTTTAATGTATTTGGACTGCAACCTCCAGTGTGTTTCACTCCCCGTCTCCCAGGTGGTGAACCTGGCACGGAACCTGGTCTACTTTGGTTTCTACAGCTTCAGTGAGCTGCTGCGGCTCACGCGCACCCTGCTGGCCATCCTGGACATCGTCCAGTACCCCCTGGCCTACGTCAACAAGCTCAACAAGAGCCCCGAGGCCGGTCGGTCCTTCAGCCTCTCTTAGAGCTCCTCTTCCTCAGCATGTCAGCCTGTTAGAAGGCTCTAAAAGACTTTATGTGGTTTATCAAGTACAAATACAAAACTTTTATTTTTGCTTAATGCTTCAGTAATTGAAGCCTCAGAAACGTAAACATCTGATTGATGGGTCATCATCCTTCATAGCAGCGGTCCCCTCTGGAGACGCAGATGAATGGAGGGTTTCCCCAGTCCCAGAAACGTCTCTTCATGTTGTTTCTTCAGGCAACAACGTCCTGCGCACCATCCACGGCGTGGGGGAGATGATGACCCAGATGGTGATGAGTCGGGGTCTCCCCAACAGCCTGCCCGACAGCCCCCCCTCTCTGCGGCTGGGGAAGGGCCACCTCTGCCCTGACAACGAGGACGTGATGGTGATGGACACCAAGCTGAGGATCATCGAGATCCTGCAGGTCAGGGCTCCCTGCGCTCGTGGTTGTTGTGTTGTTGTTGTTGTTGTTGTGATGTTGTTTACCCCCCCACCACCAGGAGGAGGAGGAGATACTGTACGTCCTTTTACATTATTAACTACCTCCTCATTATTTTCGTCTTATTATCTTTTGAGTGCCATGATTCAAATGTTAATTGGTTAGTATTTGAATTGCAGGTTTGTTCTTCAGTGATTCTGCATTGTAGCACATACTGCAGACACTGCTGGGATTCCTGGTTAACCCCTATCACGCTGGTCAACGCCGGTTCAATAGGGTTTGTCCATCTCTTTTCGCGTTGCAGTTCATCCTGAGTGTGCGGCTGGACTACAGGATCAGCTACCTGCTGTCCGTCTATAAGAAGGAGTTTGACAAGGAGAGCGTGTCTGAGAGCTCCCTCTCCATGAATGACATTCCCATCATCTCCGGTACTGCCTGCCATGTTGTTTCTCTCTGTCCTCCTCCTGTCAAGCCAGAATGATTTATGATTCGGTTCCCTGTTCAATACAGGAGGCTTTAGTGGTTACTGTGAGGTTTACTGGACTGTGAACAACATATCTCTGTTCTCCTCCCAGCGTCTGAGCCCGACATCGACGAGATCGCCTCTAAAGCGGAGGCCATGTTCGCTGGGAGGTACGTAGAGGGGGGGTGGAGAAGGGGAGGAAGAGGAGGGCTGGAGGAAGAGGAGGGGTGGAGGAAGAGGAGAGGGGTAGAGCTACATAGAGGAGGTGGGAGGAGGAATGGTGGAGGAAGAGTAGGGAACCCTAAATTCAAAACGTTCTTGTTTTTTAAAACTTGATAGTAAAACGATATATGTGTATATTTTAGTTATATTTTACTAACTCTAGGAAATTGGCTTGCCAAATAATTTATTTTGGAATAAAAACTAACTGTGATCGGTCCTGTTAACGGGGTGATAGCAGCGGTTTAAGTATGGGTAATGATGAGTGTGACGGTGTCACCATACCCTAGATCCTGTCCTGGGGAACGCATGCCTCCTGCCCCTAGCATCCTACAACCACCTGAACACAACGTTCATAGACATAGGCATTCAGACATAGGCATGATCTAATGAACATACGCTCACATGAACTAATCTGTGATATCAAATAATAACAAATATATAAAAATCTATTTAATAGCTATACTAGATATAACGGAGAAAGTACCAATCAATGAACTATCAATATTGCTTTTTGGAGAATGAGTTTTGATACTGTTCTTCAAAGTGTGTGTGTGTGTGTGTGTGTGTGTGTGTGTGTGTGTGTGTGTGTGTGTGTGTGTGTGTGTGTGTGTGTGTGTGTGTGTGTGTGTGTGTGTGTGTGTGTGTGTGTGTGTGAGAAGCTCTGAGCGCAGCACGGTGGAGCTGGATGACGAAGGGGGCCGCACCTTCCTGCGGGTCCTGATCCACCTCATCATGCAGGACTACCCCCCGCTGGTGTCCGGCTCGCTACAGCTCATCTTCAAACACTTCAGCCAGAGGGCGGAGGTGCTGCAGGCCTTCAAACAGGTCTGAGGCTGCTCAGCTGAAACACTCAGTGGGCCACGGTCTGAGGCCTTCAAACTGGTCTGAGGGCCTTCAAACTGGTCTGAGGCTTCAAACTGGTCTGAGGCCTTCAAACTGGTCTGACATTATCGGCTTGTGGATCTAATGGTAGCTTTAGTATTGATTTAAAATCTTTAAGTTTGATATTATTTTATTATTTCACTCGGTTCTCAACATGGGTGCAAGCTGCTATCACTGTTCATTATTTATTTGTTGTGTAGAACAGTATGAGTCGGTTATTAAAATTTGACTTTTGCCAGGCACGAGATAAACCCGTGTGTGTGTGTGTGTGTGTGTGTGTGTGTGTGTGTGTGTGTGTGTGTGTGTGTGTGTGTGTGTGTGTGTGTGTGTGTGTGTGTGTGTGTGTGCGTGCCTGCATGTTCTCAGGTCCAGCTGCTGGTGTCTGAACAGGACGTGGAGAATTACAAGCAGATCAAGACCGACCTGGACCAGCTGAGGCTGACGGTGGAGAAGTCGGAGCTGTGGGTGGAGAAGAGTGGGGGCTACAGCGGAGACGACCAGGCCAGCCGCCAGGCCATGGAGCTGAACAACGAGGTGACATCACCATGGAAACACTCACTTGGTCTCCAGGTAGACGTGTATAGTTTGATTGGCTACAAACATGCAAGGGAGAAGCCTGGAGGTCCATAGACCAGAGCCTGGAGGTCCATAGACCAGAGCCTGGAGGTCCATAGACCAGAGCCTGGAGCTCCATAGACCAGAGCCTGGAGCTCCATAGACAAGAGGCTTGAGCTCCATAGCCTGGAGCCGAGAGTTCCATAGCCTGGAGCCTGGAGGTCCATAGACCAGAGCCTGGAGGTCCATAGACCAGAGCCTGGAGCTCCATAGACCAGAGCCTGGAGCTCCATAGACAAGAGGCTTGAGCTCCATAGCCTGGAACCGAGAGTTCCATAGCCTGGAGCCTGGAGGTCCATAGACCAGAGCCTGGAGGTCCATAGCCTGGAGCCGGGAGTTCCATAGCCTGGAGCCTGGAGGTCCATAGACCAGAGCTCCAGGCTCAGTAGATATTAGGATGCAATTTGAAGGATGCTGAGAGACAAAAATGAATTTACTATGTTTAAAACAGGGTATCAAACCACTAGGATTCCTCATCCCTCATACAGTATGATCTCTGGGATTATTAGGCCCACCAAGAGACATTTCATGTACTGGGTTTATGTCAGACTGACGGAACATTCCCAATAATATTGCATAGATTTGCTTTTGCTGTTGTTCTCTCGCAAGGGTTCATTTAAATGAATCGATTAGCCTAATCTCTTTAGCTCAAAAGAGCGCTCATTATTCAGATTGGTCTCTTGAAGTGTGCACATCAGACAGTATTTCACCAATGGTTCCCTGAGTCACTCACATTGAAACTTGTGTGAAATATTGTCCGTTATCCAGTGTTTTGAAAAAGACTAATCTTAAAGATATCTGTCCTTCTTCAACAAGGTCGTATTTCAGGGTTTGCGAGCAAATCTCCCCAAACCTAGTGAAGGGGGGGGGGGGGGGGGGGATACTGAAGGTGGTCTCAAGGCTGGTCCCTTTTTCGGGGATACTTAAAGTGGTCTCAAGTCTGGTCCCTTTGTCACAGGGACATTTTTACACGAAAACGAAAAATATGCTGATATTATGATAACAGCAAATGTTATCATACTATGGGAATAAGTGAAAGCACATGGTGTTGTTGTGTGAACTACATTCAGTGTTTCTGTGTGTCAGATCATTAGCCCAGTGCAGGACGGAGACATCAAGCCTCACATTGATGGCAATAAAGCAAACAACTATAACATCGTCAAAGAGGTGAGATCCTTCGGTCCATCCGTCTAGTAATCTCCATTAATTCGCTCATCGATGCGTTTGATTGACAAACGTTTGCGTGTTTGCGTGTGTGCATGTGTGTTCAGATCCTCCTGCGGCTCAGCAAGCTGTGTTACCCCGGGAAGAAGAGCCGGATCCAGCAGCAGAGGCTGCTGAAGAACATGGGTGCCCACACCGTGGTGCTGGACCTGCTGCAGATCCCCTACGAGACGGTGAGTCCCTGTAGACCAGCAGACGCTCCAGCACCACGGCACCCAGCTGGGGCAGGGGGTGATCCTGGTCCGTCCTCAAAGTCTCTACAACCGGACCTTCATGGGTTCATTTAGAGGCCTTCGTCCCACACGTGTGATAGTGGTTTATAATCCCATGAAAGAAAGAATGGTTGTGTTTTGGTGACCCTAGAGTGGATTCATCCCAGAACGCTTTTAATTCAATCAAAAAAAAATGTTTTGGGCTAAGAGTTCTAAGAAGGAGAGTGAGTGTTTCCCCATGGTTACCGCACACTTGTGATACTTTTTAGTACCGTTTTTTTTGTAGGAGCATGATAAAGATGTACAGCATGTACAGCACCACGCGTAACTTGGCTCTTTGCTGGCGTTTCCACCGAGCGGTGCGTGCGGTAGATGCGGCTCGCGTATCCACCGCCGACAGTACCCTTATGGTATTTAAAATTACCTTTACTTGGATGCTATCACAACAAACTTCATTACTGGGCACATGGCTACTGTTTGCTTTTGTAGACCATTACTTCATTTTGGACGATGACAGTACAGGACACCTTCCACAATACAGGCCAGTACAGGAGACCTTACACAATACAGGCCAGTATAGGACACCGTACACAATACAGGCCAGTATAGGACACCGTACACAATACAGGCCAGTACAGGACACCGTACACAATACAGGCCAGTACAGGACACCTTCCACAATACAGGCCATTACAGAACACCTTCCACAATACAGGCCAGTACAGGACACCTTCCACAATACAGGCCATTACAGAACACCTTCCACAATACAGGCCAGTACAGGACACCTTCCACAATACAGGCCATTACAGGACACCTTCCACAATCCAGGCCATTACAGGACACTTCTTCCACAATACAGGCCAGTAAAGGCCACCATAGTCACTGGAAAGCGGGTGTGAGGGGGGGATTCAGTTGGTTGCGATCTGTAACCTCTCCGCCAGACGCTACACAATTTTACTCACTGGACCTTCAACTTTGACTGGAGTGCACAAACTGGGTATTGGAGATAGGCCTTTGTGTGAAGAGAGAAAAACCGATTGAATATTCTCTTTGTACAAAGGGCTTAAGGTTACATTTGTGGAAACTTTAGATGCCCTGAAAAGTGTTTTATTTCTGTCCTTGTCCCCTTACTGTTGTGTTTGGTTCCCCCCCAGAGTGACGGGAAGATGAATGAGATCATGACCCTGGCCCACGCCTTCCTGCAGAACTTCTGTCGAGGGAACACCCAGAACCAAATCCTGCTGCACAAACACCTCAACCTGTTCCTCACTCCAGGGGTACGTACCTCAGTCAGCTGACCCTCACCCATACACCAGACCCTGACCCAGTCACCTGACCCTGACCCAGTCACCTGACCCTCACCCAGTCACCTGACCCTCACCCAGTCACCTGACCCTCACCCAGTCACCTGACCCGGACCCTCAACCATTCACCAGACCCTCACCCAGTCACCTGACCCTCACCCAGTCACCTGACCCTCACCCGGTCACCTGACCCTGACCCAGTCACCTGACCCTGACCCAGTCACCTGACCCTCACCCAGTCACCTGACCCTCACCCAGTCACCTGACCCTCACCCAGTCACCTGACCCTGACCCTCACCCAGTCACCTGACCCTCACCCAGTCACCTGACCCTGACCCTCACCCAGTCACCTGACCCTGACCCTCACCCAGTCACCTGACCCTGACCCAGTCACCTGACCCTGACCCTCACCCAGTCACCTGACCTTCACCCAGTCACCTGACCCTGACCCTCACCCAGTCACCTGACCCTGACCCTTATCCAGTCACCTGACCCTGACCCTCACCCAGTCACCTGACCCTTAACCTCACCCTCATCAAACCTCATTCATCTGGTTGAGGGTGAGGGTAAGGTCATGTTCACCTGAGCCTCCCCTGGCCTTCAGTCCCTTTTAAATTAGTGAATTAAGTGGATTCACCCAAAACAAAACTAACTACTTTAAGATTATTGTTCATTATAACAGAACTCTTTTTTCTATTATTACAATTAAATAAACCAAATTATTTGCATTTTATTTCCCATTCTATTATCGATGCATTTCTTCTTCTTTCCATTGTCGTATTATCTATTAAGCCCCGCATGCCCTCTGTGTGCCCTCTCTCCTGGTCAGCTGCTGGAGGCGGAGACCATGCGCCACATCTTCATGAACAACTTCCAGCTGTGTAACGACATCAGCGACCGCGTGGTGCACCACTTCGTCCACTCCATCGAGACCCACGGCCGCCATGTCCAGTTCCTCCGGTTCCTCCAGACCATCGTGAAGGCGGACGGGAAGTACGTCAAGAAGTGCCAAGACAAGGTCATGACGGAGGTGAGAGCTCTTGTTCATTGGAAGGGATTCCTCTGGGAAGTCGAGAGGGAAAGGCCATGATTGGTCTGAATTGGGCTGGGATCGGTCTTAACTTTTAGCTAGCTCACCAGATGAAAAGGCCCTTTCTGAGAAATACAAATCCTATCTTTAATGGTACCTCCAGCCCCAGTAACCTGCCTCTCTTCCCTCCCTGATCCCAGCTGGTGAACGGCGGGGAGGACGTGCTGGTCTTCTACAACGACCGCTCCTCCTTCCCACTGCTGCTGCAGATGATGGGGTGCGAGCGGGAGCGCTCGGACGAGGGCGGGGCGCTGGCCTACCACAACACACTGGTGGAGCTGCTGGCCGCCTGCACCGAGGGCAAGAACGTCTACACGGAGCTCAAGTGCAACTCCCTGCTGCCGCTGGACGACATCGTCAAGGTGGTCAACGACGTGCACTGCATCCCGGAGGTAAGGTGGGCCAGGGGTTACCGGGAGGTTGACCCGCTGGTCTGCACACAGCGTCTGGAGGGGTCAGGGGGGCTGGCTGTGGAGCAGCATCCAGGGCGGACCTCACTGCCAGCCACCATGCTGCAGCAGCTCTGGTGTTTGGTGCATTGAGGTTCAGGACGATAGTCATGGGCCCAAAGTCCTTCATATTTAATACCTAATCACTTTTGAATTACATAATCGTCGACCACAAACCTTGGAAAAATACATTATCAAGAAGAAATGGCGATCCTAACTGAAGAAAGAAAAAGATCCTTGGCTTTGTATTACGAGAGGGAATTTACTTAGAAGGGCGACGGGTCAATCGGCCACCACACCCCTCCAGCTAGAGAACTGATCTGTGTGTTTGAATCTCCCTGTCTTGTCTACCGCTTTGATGGCATGAAACAAGAGCTGGCAGGGCTCCACTATTGAGTAATATTATGTAGAAAGACACGTCATCTAGTGTTGGACTAGAGAATGAGTGAATACAGTCACAGGTCACTGGTCACAGGTCATTAGCAGGCAGGGTTGGCCGAGTGCTCTGGCTCATGGAGGCTCACAGGTGCGGTCGTCTGAAGACATCGGGGACAAACCTGGTCACAGCTATATGACTGCTGGGTGGTGATGTGTGTGTGATCCTCTCTGTCTGTTCCCCAGGTCAAGACAGCCTATGTGAACTTTGTGAACCACTGCTATGTGGACACGGAGGTGGAGATGAAGGAGATCTACACCTCGAACCACATCTGGAAGCTCTTCGACAACTTCCTGGTGGACATGGCCAGTGTAAGTCATCAATAAAATGATGTTTACCTCTTCAGGTCGCCCTTCTTTGTATTCCCCAACTCGTACTTGGTTAAAATCATGTTTAGTAAGCTAGTTAGTACGTTGTCATTTTAAAGGAGGATTCTTCTTAAAGTTCAGTTGACCGGAGCTTTCCATTGTTATTCTACAGGTGTGCAACAGCACCACTGAACGCAGCCATGCCGACTTAGCCCTGGAGAAGTATGTCACAGAGTCGGTCATGGCAATCGTCAAAGGGTTCTTTGGCTCCCAGTTCTCCGTCAACAACTCTAACCTGCAGGTACGGAGAACTCATTAACCATACACCAGCCATCCCAGTAAGACTGTTGGTTTAGAACCCATCAACCACACCAGTCCCCCCCAGTATGACTGTTGGTTTAGAACCCATAAACCACACCAGTCCCCCCCAGTAAGACTGTTGGTTTAGAACCCATGACCAACACACACACACACACACACACACACACACACACACACACACACACACACACACACACACACACACACACACAGGGCCCTATTTTAACGGTCTGAAACGCAAGTGGGAGGCGCAAAGCGCAAGTAGCTTTGTGGGCGGTTCTACAGCGCTATCGCTATTTTACAGGTGAATAAATGACACTTGCGTCGCGGCGCAAGTGTCAAAAGGGTTGGTCTGAAGCAGCCTAGTTAACCGTAGGTGTGGTTTGGGCTTAACGTCCAACAAACCAATGAGAGTGCCAGCTCCCATCCCCTTTAAGAGCCATGAGCGCATTTGAATCGGACGAGTTGATATTCTGATAGCGCGTCTGCAGTCTCCGATGAGACAAATGCACATGAATTTCAAACTGCAAATGGCTCAGTTTATTGCCAAATAATATGGCCTAATTCACACAGGGAATAAGGGGTTTTCTTCCACAACTTCAGAAATACTGAGTCCTCAAATAAATTTCGGCAAGGAAAACGTATATGATATAACATGTGATATGCGGTAACTGTGGTTCTATTTAATGATATGCGCAATACATTATAAACATTGTTTCTTATCAGTATTGTATGCTATCCTAATATGCATGTGTCCCCGCGGCAATAGACATTGCCATTGATTGTATTATGCGTTACGTGTTTAGTTTGCGTGTGTTTAAACAGAGCACACACGCGCGCATTCATTCATTCTTTACACTCACTCGCGGTAAAACAATGTTTTTCACGATCAAATACTCATCAATCCTAAAAGTTATGGGCATGTAGGCCTACACGATGTCTCTGTCAAGAAAATATGTGTTTGCTGTACGGTGTTTGCAGATGCATTGATTTAAAAGTACAACTTATTACCGCTGCATCAGCTGTTCTTTCCCAAATAATTTACCAAGAATGTGCGGCTAGGTAGATGGGAGAAGCAAAGTGTATGCGCGAGGTGCACAAGCAATCCGTATGCATCGCATGCGCATGTATGCATGCGCCCTTAAAATAGCATCTGAACAACGCGCCACTGACTTTAAACCAGGTATTTCCTGGTCAGTAGCGCAATGGTATTCAGAAACGGCAAAATACCGTTTGCGCCAGAACACGCCTCCTCCTTCCACCGAACCGCCCCTTGGGGCACATGATCAATCCCTAATTTACCGGCGAGTGGCGGTGGTGGGAAAAGAACGCTCTGCGCCAGTTGTAAACTAGCAACGACACATGCGCCAGTGACTAAGTCACTTGCGCCGGATGCAAGATAGGGCCCACAGTCAGTTTTGAACTCATGAACCACACAAGGGTCACCCCTGTTAGGCTGTTGGTTTGGTTTGGGCTGGTAGTCAGAGACGGAAGCAGTGCTCAAAGTGTCTTTCTTTCTTCCTTTCTCTTTCTCTCTGCCACAGACCAACCAGCCGGTGTTCATCCAGCTGCTCCAGTCTGCCTTCAGGATCTACAACTGTACCTGGATCAACTCTGCTCAGAAGGCCAACATCGAGAGCTGCATCAAGACTCTAGCGGATGTCGGTGTGTTTGCTGCGCTTTCTCTTCGTCGAACATTTCTGCACAAATATATATCCCGGTCATTTCATAATTAAATAAAAGATAATTGATGTTGAGGGTTGTAACCTACTGGATGTGACTGGGACAGACTACTGGGGTCAGTGTTCTCCCAATGTCCTCAGCCTAGCCTGTTCATAGGGCTGTCCTCCTGACCCCTACCTGACCCGTACCAGACGCAGCTCTTTAAGCACCTGGATTAGCCCTAGTGTACAGTAGCATACAGTGACTGGAAGCTATGGTCCTCGCCCCCAGCCAAGGCCCGGGCCATCGCCATCCCGGTGGACCTGGACAGCCAGGTGAACACCCTGTCCCTCAAGGTCCACAGCAACATGGTGCAGAGGGCCGCCAAGGACTGGAGGATCAGTGCCCGCACACGGCCCCGCAAGGAGACCTTTGGAGGCCCCGACTACAAGATCATCATCGAGAAGCTGCAGGTGGACATAAAGTTACATTTGTGTGTGTGCGTGTCTATATATATATATATATATATATATATATATATATATATATATATATATATATATATAAAAAGTATGATGACTTAATGGCTAGTTTTGGAGGTTTGATTTGCTGCTGATTGTGACTGTGTTTGACTGTGTGTGTGTGTTGCTGCCCCCCAGAATGTGGTGACCTGTCTGGAGGAGCAGTTCAGCCCCAAGGTGCAGGCCGAGTTCTCGGTCCTGGTTGACGTGCTCCACAGCCCCGAGCTGCTGTTCCCAGAAGCTGCTCGACTGCGCTGTGAGAGCGGAGCCTTCATGTCCAAGTGAGCCGACCCTACACCACCTTTACTAGAGCCATAACCTAAACCACAGCTAATATACATCCTCACATAGCCGCAGGACCCGCTAGCTGCTTCTATATCAGGCGCTCCACAACCTTTACTGGAACCGTAACTCAAACCACAGCTAATATACATCTTCATATAGCTGCAACACCAGCTAGCCCCTCCTATGTCAGGGCCTCTCTGAGCTAGTGTCTGCTCTCTGAAGGCCGCGAGGTGGTGTTGCCTCTGCGGTATGACCGCTCAATATTGCAGAAAGTCACGACTACATCTCTAGATGAGAACCGAGAAAGCTGCATAGGGCTGTGAATTCAACAGGGCACTTAGTGGAACTGGATTTGTTCTTATCCTGCAGCGGAATCCACACTTCTCCATCAGAATAAAAACACTATTTTCCCCAGTGCATGGGAGAGCTAGTTTAGTGAGCACGGTGCTGTGGTCCGTCCTGCAGGTTGATCAAGCACACCAACAAGCTGATGGACAAGGAGGAGAAGCTGTGCATCAAGATCCTGCAGACGCTCCGGGAGATGCTGGACAAGAAGGAGAGCTTCCACGAGGCGGTGAGGACTTCTCTAGAGGATATTTGTACTGGAGTGATTGTTTATGACCAGGGGTCATAGCGGTGATGAAAGAATCGATAAATCGTATTGTTTAAAGCTTTCCCTATTGGTCTCATTGCGTCCCTAGGCCCCGCCCAGCCTCTGTCACATTGCTCTGCTGTCCTGCACGTGCAACAGTTTCATTCAATTGTTGATCAATCAATCTGCCAACTTCTAAAATCAACCAGACATTCATGTCTGTATTTGGGACCCATCTTTTCATAGTATAAATGTCAGATTGTTTTCGTTGATAACCAGAAACCTGTGGTTCGGTACCGCTGATATTGCATCAAAACACTCAGACAATAGTGGTTTATTAATAGTAAAGCAGCATAAATTAACGTTGCCATAACCCTATTTGTCACATGTCTATGCTGCATGTGTATAGGCAGCGATACTTTAACCCTTGAGTGAGAGCTAATACGGTCAGAGCAAACTATGAACATAATGATTTAGTATCGGTAATAGATAAACCTGACCATAAACAACATTTTTTTCAACCATTTGCAAATTCTGGTAATATCAGTTAGATTTTATGGGTCCCACTTCATATCAATGCAGCTCAGCTGGAGTTTGCGGAGGGCTTGGATCTGTTCTGTCAGGCCCGTATCCTATCAATGTCCCACATGCCCTGAGTCCGCCACACAGGAACCTCTCAAGCTGTCACGTCCACCAGTCTGATAATTACAATCTGCCTGTCTGTACATCTTGTACTGCCGCCGTCTGGATTATCAAGGCTCTCAAAGTGTCCGTCCGTGTTGTGCTGCGGCTGAAACACATGCGCAGTCTGGCTGGTCCAGAGACTCTCCTCATTAGTATTCTGGAGGCCTTTGTCTGTTACGTAAGGGCAGAGAAGCCACTTCAGGACACCCTCTCCACCGAGAGAGGGAGAGGGAGGGAGGGAGAGAGAGCCAGTAGGCATAGCACCAGCAAATCAATAAGGGGAGCCAGCCAGGGGAGGGAGGAGGGGGGTGGGGGAGGGAGGTTTCAGGGTGGGCACGTGTAGGAACCTCACCTGTGGGCAGGAGGGGTGGGGTATGCTGCACACTGAAATGCATGTGCTGCTGCTTCCCTCCTGGATGGTTATATTTCTTTATCAACTTTATGCTTTTACAGGGAGTCATAAGAGTCATAATCCTCAAATCACATCCCGACAAAAGAGCCACCGTCACACACGGCACATACACACGAACATGCCCACACGGAGAGACTCTGCTGCAGAGGTTGCTCTCTAGGCTACAAGGAGTGGCTGGACCAGAGAGGGTTGGAGAGGGAGAGAATGGTAGGCTGAAAGGGTGGGAGAGAGGGTGGGGGTGTGAGGGGGAGCCATGTGAGTAGCCATGTGAGTTGGGGGGGGGGGGGGGAGTTTAGGCTGGGGGGTGAACAACTGAAGAGAGAGGTGTCTGCCTGCTCAATGAGGAAGAGGAAGACGGGGGGGGGGGGGGGGCTTATGTAACAGCCTGCAGTGGCTGAGCCTGCGTCACATGGGCCGTCACGTTTTCCTCCCTCCCCCTCCCTCCCTCCCTCCGTGTTTCTCTCACTTCTGGCATCCTCTTTTGCCACCCTTTGTGCTCTGTCTCACTCTGTCACACCATCTCTCTCGCTCGCTCTCTCGCTCTCTCGCTCTCTCGCACTCTCTCTCGCTCACGCTCTCTCTCTCTTCCTCCTGTGTCTCTCTCTCCTGTGTGTCTCTCTCTCTCTCCCTCCTCTGTGTGTCTCTCTCTTCCTACTGTGTCTCTCTCTCTCCCTCCTGTGTCTCTCTCTCTCCCTCCTGTGTCTCTCCCTCCTGTGTCTCTCCCTCCTGTGTCTCTCCCTCCTGTGTGTCTCTCGCTCTCCCCCCTGTGTGTCTCTCTCTTCCTCCTGTGTCTCTCTCCTGTGTGTCTCTCTCTTCCTCCTGTGTCTCTCCCTCCTGTGTCTCTCTCTTCCTCCTGTGTCTCTCTCCTGTGTCTCTCTCTCTCCCTTCTGTGTCTCTCTCCTGTGTGTGTCTCTCTCTCCCTCCTGTGTCTCTCCCTCCTCTGTGTGTCTCTCTCTTCCTCCTGTGTCTCTCTCTCCTGTGTGTCTCTCTCTCTCCCTCCTGTGTCTCTCTCTCCTGTGTGTCTCTCTCTCTTCCTCCTGTGTGTCTCTCTCTTCCTCCTGTGTCTCTCTCCTGTGTCTCTCTCTCTCCCTCCTGTGTCTCTCTCTCTCCCTCCTGTGTCTCTCTCCTGTGTGTCTCTCTCTCTCCCTCCTGTGTGTCTGGTGTTCATCGTGGTGCTGCACTCGTCTGCAGGAGGTTCCACCCTAAGCGCTGTCCCTTATGTTGGGGGGGCCCTCGCTGCGGTGTGGGAGACATCTGTTGTCTGGAGCAGGTGTAACCTTGTGTTGTTGTCTTCCGTCAGCACTGACTGATGTTGTTCTGAGGGGAGAAGAGGGAAACTACTGCAAAGGCCCTCATACACATGCACGTGTTCCAACCCACACACACTCACACGTACGTGTGTATGAGGGCCTTTGCAGTAGTTTCCCTCTCCTCTCAGCTCTATCTTTTCTTTCTTGGTATCTGCTTCTCCCTCATCCCTCTTTTCCCCTATCTGGTTTCCCAGGCAGTTTAGCCTCCTCTGTCCGAGGCTAACCAGATTTAGAGATGACCACACTGCTAAACAAGTCATACAAACACACACAAACACACACGCACACCATTGTTCCAGAGTGGGATAGTGTCCCCGCAAAGGGCACGGATGGGCAGGCCCTCCCCTTCCTCAACAGAGTTACCAGAAGCCCATTACTAAAGAGAATGCATGCATGGCTGGACGGACACACACACACACACACAGACACACACACACACACACACAGACACACACACACACCCACACACACACACACACACACACACACACACACACACACACACACACACACACACACACACACACACACACACACACACACCCCAACCAACCACAATGCACACAATACACACAGACATAGATTATTATGGATTTTGTTCCCATGGCAATGATGCGACGGACAGAGCATGTTTGTGTGCGACCAGGTGGTCTCTGGGCAGCCTGCAGACACACAAGGTGAGACCTGAGAAGGTCTCGGGTTGGAGGCTCACATGGTCATTCATGAAAGAGGGGTTTGTGTCTCCAGAGGCTTCACGCCTCCTTGTGCTGGGAGTGAAAAGACGAGCATGTGCAGGAGACCCATGATGAGGGGCGGGCCAGCCTGCGCGCTGCATGGGGAGCACTGTGGATTCTGAAGGGTGACTCATGTTGGGTTGTTTATCTTGTTCATGGTGACGGTGCCGAAGGTCTCGTGACACCCAGCCCCCTGCCCGCACCATCTTCCCAGAGTCATTGTGAACTAGTAAATAAGTCTCTGTCCCCTGCCTAGCAACCACTCAGGCTCCTCCCCTCGCTGAGGGCATGTTGAGGGCAAAATGTCCAATATTGCTGTTTTTACTTCTATCCCCCCTGACAACTCACTCACTCACTCACTCACTCACTCACTCACTCAGTCACTCAGTCACTCACTCACTCACTCACTCACTCACTCACTCACTCACTCACTCACTCACTCACTCACTCACTCACTCACTCACTCACTCACTCTGTTGCTTACTGTTCTTGCTGATGGAGGAAAATGCAGAGTGTTGCGGTGCGGGAGAGGTGGGGTGTCTGTGAGGGGGGAGCTGGGTGAGCAGCGTCTGTGGTGCACCCCTCCACTTGGACACAGAGCCGCAGTGTGGCGTGCCTGTGCACATTTTAAAACGGCTGTGTGTTTGTTTTCAGTCTCTCCCACACCCTCCACCCTCCAGACTCCATTGTAAAGCAAACTCGTGTCTCTGACTTCACATGACCTCGAGTGACACATGACCTCTAGCGTTGCAACACCTCCGGCGTCACCTGACCTCTAGTGTCACATCACATTGAGCGTCACATGACCTCTAGCGTCGCATGACCTCCTGAATGGTCATGTGACACTGTAATGATTGACGCCTAAGTAGACAGATGAGTCACTGGCTCCTCTCGTCCTCCATCACTACAGTCTGTTGATGATGGCTCCTGTTAATGTGCAATGTGATGAGTTAGTTGTGGTGCCTGTGTGAGTGCGATGAGAGGAGTAAGCGTCTGGAGCAGAACAGGTGAAGGAAAGAGATCAGTTGTTCTAAGCAGACACGAGTCAGCCCTGACTGCTGATGAGTATCAGCAGTCCCGGGAAGCCCCAGACGTGCCTGCGTGCGTGCACGTCTGGGGCTGGGGCTGTGGGAGTGTGTGTGTGCACACACACACACACACACACACACACACACACACACACACACACACACACACACACACACACACACACGCGCACACAAGGACACAGACAAAAACACACAGGCACACGCGCACACAAGGACACAGACAAAAACACACAGGCACACGCTCACGGGAACGCAAGCACACCACAGGGGTTGTGTTAGTAGCCTCTATGTTAAGCTCTGCCCTCTGTGCGTGTGTGTGTGTTTCCTACCATGGTTCCATTAATGCTCTGAACTCGCTTGATCGCTTGAATAGATTCTCCTCCATCAAGCCTGACCTCATCTGCTGCCATTACAAATAATCAATACATCCATCATCACATATACGATCATCAATACATATATGATGACCCTTCCATCCATCATCAATACTTAAATATATATGATGATCAATTGAACCATCATTAATTTATATGATGATCAATACATCCATCATCAATATCTCAGTCTATCAGCCCAACCAACAGGTGACTGATCATCAGGTGTCTTTCGCAGTTCCCATGGATACGAAGGCGGTCCACCCCCCGGTGGTCCTCCTGGTTGAACTCTGTTCTCTTGCGGTCACGTAACCAGTAGTGCTGTTCTAGCTGTCGTTAGCTGATCCATAACAATGGCAGCTCTATGGATCAGGTCGTCCTGTTCATCTGCACACGCTGCCAGAGAAACATGACAAAGTGGGGGAACTAACACAGGGAAACAACTGCCTAGGTTTGCCTACGTGAGAGAACAATGCTGTCAGGTCAAATGATCCTCCATTTACATCAGTGGTGAAGTTTGTACTTCAGGTTGTCACTGTTACATCGTCGCAAGTCAAAAGCTTATCATCTGTTCTCTAGTGTGTGTGTGTGTGTGTGTGTGTGTGTGTGTGTGTGTGTGTGTGTGTGTGTGTGTGTGTGTGTGTGTGTGTGTGTGTGTGTGTGTGTGTGTGTGTTAGACATTAGCTTAAGACTGCAGTACAGGATCAAAGAAGGCATGAGTAGTCTTTTGGGGTACAGTATTGATTATTCAGTATTACTGCCCACTGTGTCTGGCTTTAGCTTCCATAGGAACGCAGGATAAAGACAAAAGAAGGATTATTGACTGATTATATAGAAGGTGGTCATATTGAGCCAATGAAGAAATCTCAATGAAGCATTGAGAGCACTTAAGAACACTTAGAATAAGGGTCCATTAATTAACCTTTGATTAACATTAATTACCCTCAGCATTACTACTACTATTTATTATATAGCATGCAGGGTTAGTGGTTTAGGAATAGGGTTAACCCTATTAAATATTGTATAGATTAATATCTTAGTTAACAAAAAAACATTGACATCATTACTAAATGATTACTACACCATTAGTGACCCAATAATCGACTGTTAGCTAATGCTTATTATTCCGTATCCTTATTGTAACATGTTGCCGATACTATGTTACATACATGATTACTTTTGAGTGAAGAGGTCTGATCCTTTCCACCTGGTTCAGAGGCAGACGCTACAACAGCACAACAGTAACATCAAGTGTTGTGTTGTTCCTCAGGGAAGTGCGTTGAGAAGGAGTCTTCTGACACGCTACTTTGGGAGCCAGAAGTGTCTCCTGTCGGAGTTCGGCAGTGGAACCAGCCCGTCGGGGGGCTTTGTGAAGCCGGCGTCTGGAGGTAAGGAGAGCAGCAGGAACGTCTGGAGGTGAGGCAGGCAGCATGAGCCCCCTCGCTGCCAGGGGCCAACAGAGCAGAGAGCTGATGGCTCCTCCGTCACCCGTGTAGCTACAGCGATGGCAAAGCAATGCACATCCTCTTTCATCTGATACATCATGTAGTTGCATTGTTTCTGAACAGAAAGACCTCAAGCCTGTGAGATAAAAACAAGGCAGGGCAACGGGCATAAGCTCCCAGCCCTGCTCCACCAAAACCAGCCTCTGTCCACAAGAGATAGACAGGGGGTGCGTGTAGCCTGGAGCCCTGGTGTTTACAGGGTCGTCGCACTCCCCCACATTCTGCACCAGAACATCACGACAAACCCCTTGTACCTGAGAGCTGACTGGATCCTGCTAAGCACCCTTAATCAGAATTACTTATAGTAATTACTAAGTTTTCCAATGTCCAGTTGAAGACTGTTCTAATAACATATGTGCTGAAATGTAATCATTTCTACCAATGATTACTTACTTTTATATAAGTCCAGGTGAAGACTTGTCTAATAATATGCCGTAATAAACCTGTACAAATTGTTGAAATATGAATATTTGTTTGTGTGCTCAATCTGAAATAGTTGCATGCTATAAAGTAAAATTATCTAACTAATAATGGCAAATTAATGTGATTTTAAGTTGTGAAACAAACAAACAGACATTTTGTTCCTCCATTTGTTAAGTGGTCGTTCACTCCCCTTTGCTCATTGCATAGAACATTTGACCAACGTACTAAAACATCATGAACCCCACCCTTCTGTCAAGTTGGGTTCCCCGTGCTAGACTCTGACAAGCCGGGGAGCAGCATGGTGGAGATCCAGTGCCTGCTCGACAGCGTGGGGGCCTCGGAGCTCGTCATCGACCTCATCGTCAACACCAAGAACGACCGTGTGTTCGAGGAGAGCATTCAGTTCGGCATCGCCCTGCTGAAGGGAGGGAACACAAAGATACAGGTCATTAAGGGGCAGCAGCACACGGCTACAGGTCATTAAGGGGCAGTAGCACACAGATACAGGTCATTAAGGGGCAGCAGCACACGGCTACAGGTCATTGAGGGGCAGTAGCACACAGATACAGGTCATTATGGAGCAGGAACACACAGATACAGGTCATTTAGGGGCGGGAACACACAGATACAGGTCAGTTAGAGGTCATTAAGGGGCGGGAACACACAGATACAGGATAGATAGAGGTCATAAAGGGGCGGGAACACACAGATACAGGTCAGATAGAGGTCATTAAGAGGCAGGAACACACATTTACAGGTAATTAAGGGGCGGGAACACACAGATACAGGTCATTAGGGTCATTGATTGGAGCGAAATGGACACGCATAAAGATGCGCGCACATATACACATGCATATACACACTAATATTGCACTTTACATAATGACACAGACGTATGCAGTCATACACCCCAACTTCTATTATCTCAATTGTAAGTCTGATGGTAGTTTTCGAACAACGGTAATTGAGTGTAATTTGAGTTTTCCTTCGTTGGCACAGAATTCCTTCTACCACCAGCTGTTCAAGCAGAAGAAGTCTGAGCGGTTCTTCAAGGTGTTCTACGACCGCATGCGTCTGGCCCAGCAGGAGATCCGCGCCACTGTGTCGGTCAACATGTTTGAGCTGAGCACCAGGAAGAGGGACGATGACGGAAGCGACGCCACTGCTCTCCACCTGAAGAAAGGTACCTACCCTACACCTGGTCCCAGATCAGCTCTGTACACGGCTGATCCTAGATCAGCTCTATACACGGTTGACCCTAGGTCAGCTCTATACACGGCTGACCCTAGATCAGCTCTGTAAATGCCTGACTGAAGCCCTTCCCAGTTGTAAATTCTGTTTAAATCCAGACAGAAATCAATAAATCAAAAAGTCTGAAGTCTTATTTTTTAACCGTCACGTACCTGAGGCTATCAACAGCCTGTAATAAGCCGATGGAATCATTTAACTTGGCCCGAATCAAATGAATGGATTTCCTACATGTCTACCCACCTACCCGGCTATCTCTGTAAATTTCCTCATTGAGCTGACTGGACCCTTCCACAATGCAGAGCTGCTGCTGAAGATAGCGAGCTAGTCATGTGTTCTGGGGGATTGAGTTTGGAGGTCTAAAAGGAGGGGTTGGATCTTTTCAGATGGACACTGTAAATCTAGGTTAATGGTTAGCATGGTTCACCAAAGTCCCGACCCTAACTTTAAGTAAAAAATGTTTTGTAGTACTATTTCCTTCTTTTCATCGTATTGATATAATGAGTCGATCATTTGGTGATGGGGTCAATGGGGATACAGGAAGGTGACCTTTTAGGTCTCGTTAGGCCCAAAAGGTCACCTTAAAGGTAAGCCTTAGAGATGTCTAGATTACTTTTGGACTACATTGTGATTTCTTGGTGAGTTAAAACATCCAGGAGCTGATAAGGTACTTTATGTAACATTAACACAGCACGTTTAAAAGGTGAACTGCATTCAAGCTTCAGTATATTGGAAAGTGTTGGAGGGTAGTCGCTGCCCACTCCCTGTTCTGCAGACTCAAACCTCCGACCGGTAGCCAGGTTACGGACACTGACTGCACACGGGTGCAGGCGCAGCCCAGGTTTCTTTGAGATAAACGCAATTATTCTGACAATGTACGTTGATCTGCTAATCTACGTTTGCAATTTCTGTATTATTTTTTCACGTTGCATCTGTGGTGAAATCCTTCCAGGCTCTAAGCTGTCTCCATCTTTCCAATGCAGCTCCACCATTTACCCGTATTTTAGCACAGCTCTGGTAGGTGAGCTTCTTATTTTTTAGCTGGGTAGGCTCGGATACGAGCACCGCTTCATTCCATGGTGTAGCACACTGTGGGAGACAATCTCCTTCATATCGCTTCCATCTGGAATTGAAATTCCTAACGGTGAACAAACTGGCTGTAGTATGTTGTCAGCCAGTATTCTGACTGAAGTATGTTCCCTCAGTGTGGGAGGACAACGTCATTTTATGATTAAGTACAGTACATTTGGTACATATAGCTCCTTTTAAAGGTGAGACCAAAGCAAATGGGGTTAAATGCTTCAAACTGTCGAAAATTATGTTTTCAGGCCTTAACAAAGAACTACAAAGATTATCACCATCTAATCACTTCTTACTGCATGTGTGGTCGTTTTTTGTAGTATTTTCTTTCCAAAAGACGGAGGCTTTGCCCCGGGACAAAGGCCTACTTACTATTCAGTGTTGGGACACACACGTGACGCTAATCCTCCAATGTCTCATTATTCCATGTAAAGCTCTCCGGTCTAGCCCTTCTGTGTTTGTCGGTGGCTTCATGTGTCACCAAACCAACCCCAAGCATATCAAAAGGACTTTGTATCGAGACATTAATTTCTTTAAAAATTATAGTAATAGTAATTAATAGTGTGTGTGTGTGTGTGTGTGTGTGTGTGTGTGTGTGTGTGTGTGTGTGTGTGTGTGTGTGTGTGTGTGTGTGTGTGTGTGTGTGTGTGCGCTGAGCAGCAGGGAATAGCTCTGGCCTCCAAATGAGGGAGAATATGCGAGGGCAGCTGAAGGAGGCCTCGTCCGCCACCTCCAAGGCCTTCTGTGCCTTCAGGAAGGAGCTGGACCCCGAGCTGGAGTGCCTGAACCAGGGCAGCGAGGGGTCCGCCGCCGGGGAGGCCCTGGAGGACACTCAGATGAGCCAGGCCATCGCCATCATGAAACCCATCCTGAGATACATGCAGCTGCTCTGTGAGAACCACAACACCAACCTGCAGGTGAGGAGCCGTCCTGGTGACCTTACCGGGGGGGCAGGGGAGAATCTGTTGTTTGTTTTGGTGAGGATCAGGTTTGTTGATTGGTCACATAGTGCGCCATCAGGGGCTTTACACAACCGTGTACTGAGTGGATTGCAAAATCATAAAGCATGAAACCGCATGACATTCAAGGGAAGCTTTAAAATATGATCAATGAATGGGTATCACCACAGGTCAGGCAAACTTTTTCTTTTTTATTTTCCTCCTTTGAAGAACTTCCTGCGCAACCAAAACAACAAGACCAACTACAACCTGGTGTGTGAGACACTGCAGTTCCTGGACTGCATCTGCGGCAGCACAACCGGGGGCCTGGGCCTGCTGGGGCTGTACATCAACGAGGGGAACGTGGACCTGGTGCGCCAGACCCTGGAGACCATCACAGAGTACTGCCAAGGGCCCTGCCACGAGAACCAGGTGATGAGTCAGGAACCAGCTCCTCCAAACGCCATTCAAAGTCAACACAGAAACCCAATAGAAGAGGTTTAATGGTTCCTCGGGCATTATGAGCACCAGAGGAGAGGAGGATGGATGTGTGGATGTTGTTTGTTGATGTCCTTCAACGCTACTGAGCTCTTTTATTGTTTCGAGCCTCGCTAAATGGCGTCGTTCACCCCTCATTGTCCCACCATTACAGGCTCTTCTTCAAGTGTCTTCACGGTGCTCCTGTCTTTCATTTTTTTCTCTAGTCCTGTATTGCCAAGCATGAGTCCAACGGCATCGACATAATCATTGCACTGATTGTAAACCCCATCAACCCCTTGGGAAAGCACCGGCTGGACCTGGTGATGGAGCTAAAGGTGAGAAGCTAGCCTTTGCCTTTGCTTGATAACCTGGTAGTGTTCATTTGGATGGGCAAAACAATACTAATACTTATTTTATTATCAACACATGGTTGATGCTTCGATACAAAACTACCAATACTAGGCACAATATGAATTCCTCTTATTTAGCTTTAAATGCTTTGAACAACTGATTAGATAATACAGTGTTGATCTATGCAGTGTCCACCCATCAGAGCTCAAATGGTTCTGTCCTGTTACAGAACAACGCCTCCAAGCTGCTGCTGGCCATCATGGAGAGTCGTCACGACAGTGAGAATGCAGAGAAGATCCTGTACAAGATGAGGCCTAATGAACTGGTGCGTGTGGTTTCCCGTCTTAGCTAGTGTGCGTAGCAGGTAGATAACTGAATGTTTCTGTTACAAAAGCCTTCTGTAATTATTTTCTACGGAACAAGTCATAAAGGTCAACCCAAGACAATGCAGGTCATCAGTGAGTCCACTTGTTCCACCTGTCTGCCTGCTTGTATTTCTTCATGGGGCACCTTGGAAAGTAGGCTTCTACAAGTAGCCTTCAATAACTAATAGATAAATGAGCACGGCTTTGGTCATGGAGCTTTTAAAAAGAGGACGGGGCTTTTGTAGGTCTGGTAGAATCGAGTACATCTCAGTTCATCCAGGTGGCGTGCTTGCCTCCGTGAAGCCCAATCCTCAAACTGTACCGACGGTTGGCAGGTGGACGTGATGAAGGAGGCCTATGCCCAGGGCGTGGAGGCCGAGTTGGACGGGGAAGTTTTCGGAGACCAGATCAAGCCCAAAGACGTTGGACATAATATCTACATCTTGGCCCACCAGGTACTCCACATCTCACCACACTCGCCTGCTGGTCGCTAAACTTTAGAGACCAGCAGGTCTCTGTCCTGATGGTCTCTAACCCCAGTAGATCTCTTACTGCCCTGCTGGTCTCTAAACTCTAGTAGATCTCTTACTACTGGTCTCTAACCCCTAGTAGATCTCTTACTGCCCTGCTGGTCTCTAAACTCTAGTAGATCTCTTACTACTGGTCTCTAACCCCTAGTAGATCTCTTACTGCCCTGCTGGTCTCTAACCCCTAGTAGATCTCTTACTGCCCTGCTTGTCTCTAAACCCTAGTAGATCTCTTACTGCCCTGCTGGTCTCTAAACCCTAGTAGATCTCTTACTGCCCTGCTGGTCCTCTAAACCCTAGTAGATCTCTTACTGCCCTGCTGGTCTCTAAACCCTAGTAGATCTCTTACTGCCCTGCTGGTCCTCTAAACCCTAGTAGATCTCTTACTGCTAGTCTCCAACCCCTACTAGATCTCTCCCTGCTTGTCTCTAACCCCTAGTAGATCTCTTACTGCTGGTCCGCTAAACCCTGGCCGATCTAAAACAGCTTAAAAGAACACCATTGATGTGGAGTCAACTATGAACAAAATAGATTTGTAAGATCTATTTTAACTAGATTTGACATAACTTCTTTCCCAAAATCAGGTTAGATAAAGTATCTAATTTTTATCTTGCACATAAATTGGTTTACTCTGTTGCCATTATTTGATGTAATGGCAGTCTGTTAATATGTAGATAATGTAAAGATAAATAAATAAAAGGTTCAAGAGTCAGTGGATGACCAGGAGGTCAGCAGGTCCTCTGAGGTCCTGGTCGTGGGGTCATGTTGTTCCTGGTTCCTCCAGCTGTCGCGCCACAGTAAGGAGATGCAGCTGCTTCTGAGGGAGGGGACCGCCGTCCCGCTGGGGGTGGAGCCAGAGGAGGATTACGAGGGCGACGCCCTCCGCTACTACGCCAATCACACGGCCCAGATAGAGGTACAGCGACCAGCATCCAATCAGGTCCACTCCAAAGCTCAAGTTCAACGTTAATCGTTGTCATTGTTTTTAAAGCGCTTAACAAGACTACGTTAACATCTAATCACAAACCATAGACAACAAGGAAGAGAATTCTAACTTTTTCCAGTTAAAGCCAGCCTATGATTGAAATCATCTTTGTTTTTCAAAGCTCAAATCTTAAAGGTTTCCTTCTTCCAAGGTGGGCTATGAGGGGAATTTGACGTTGTTCATTCAGCAGTTGGCACCTAACGCGCCTCCCCTCTAAAGAAGGCCTCCACCGTTGGTCACTAACGGAGAAGTCTCCCTCATCCCATCTAGATTGTGCGTCACGACCGCAGCATGGAGCAGCTTGTGTTCCCCGTCCCCAACATCTGTGAGTACCTGACCCTGGAGTCCCAGGTGAGGGTGTTCTCCACCACCGAGAGGGACGACCAGGGCAGCAAGGTCAACCACTTCTTCCAGCAGTTCGACCACCTCTACAATGAGATGAGCTGGCAGAAGAAGATCCGCAGTAAGATACGCAACCAAAATGCTATTTTCGGGTTAATGAATGAATATGAGATGATGGGAGGTAAATTCTCAAGATAAAAGTATTTTCTTCAAGTATAATTATTTACAATTTCAAAAACAAATTATATTAATTAAAAAGATCATGGACAATAGGGACATCGTCGAGAAGAGGGTATTGAAACCAAACAACCAAACTATAGCCCCTCCCCCTCTGCTCTCCCCTTCCTGTGTTTCCTGCCGTTTCACAGACAGAGGAACGATCCCCTGATACGTCAGAAATCTAAATTGGCTCATGCAGCGGCAGTCTACCTGATGTTCTCTTCATTCACTGATTAATAGCACATGGTTATTCCAATTCTCCAATATTAACTGTTCAATCTTACACCTAGAAGTTTTTAGGCGCCCAGCCCTTTTTCTAATCCAATTCTTTATTTGGCTTCACTGGATGTGTATTTCTATGTGCGTTCCCTGTGCTCTGCTTATGTTTTTTCTCTCTCCGCAGAGAACAAGGCCCTGTTCTGGTTCTCCCGACACATCTCTCTGTGGGGCAGCATCTCCTTCTACCTGGCCTGCCTGCTCAACATCGCCGTGGCGGTCTTCTACCCTTTCGGGGATGACGGAGATGAGGGTGAGAAGGGTATCTTTTCGCTGGCTGTGTGGTACATACTATATAAGGCGTGCTGGAGGCCTAGTGGCGGTTCAGAGGTTGATCCCTGCTGGTTGTGATGGAGGAGTCGTCCGAGGGCTCTGACAGCGAGGGGCTCTATTAGAGCTGTCTGGCTGTCTGCCGGAGACCAGGTCACAGGTAGTTAAAGCGGTCTGGCTGTCTGCCGGAGACCAGGTCACAGGTAGCGCTGGTGCTGCCTGGAATTCCAACAACGTCGTCCTTCAGTGAACCCTGCTCTCGCTTCCTCCGATACCGAGGAGAACACCACTGGAAATCTCAACTATATTTTGACAAAGTCATGGATTGCGTTGAAGCCTGATTTGCAATGGCTGATTCCAAAGTCCAAAAGAAACAGCCCAGTTTTGTTATATTTCATAGATGTATAAGCAAAGATCTTACCTGTTGAGATTTGTCAAGCACTTAGGTGTGTGTGTGTGTGTGTGTGTGCGTGTGTGTGTGCGTGTGCGTGTGTGTTAAAAAGCAGAGGCTTTTGGCATTTTACCAAAGTAATACAGTGACATGCCACTCGATATCGTCCTGGACTTTGTTTACAAATAATATCTTGATCATAACTTAAGTGGGCTCTTATTGTCGTAAAGTGGATGTTAGAATGACATTTAACAGTTATTTCTCTGTGAAATGATGATGCGTCATCAAAGAAATGCTTCTACCTCCTTGACCAACCTTTGTTCCTCAACAAACTGCCATATTACCCCCATCAGGTTAATATGGCAGTTTGTGTATTGGGTCCAAATCATTTGGCTGGTTTCATGTTTGTGTTTGTGATGGTTGATGATTCATGTGTTCATGCCCCACTCCCCCCGGTCATGGTTCATGTGTTCATGCCCCCCTCCCCCCGGTCATGGTTCATGTGTTCATGCCCTCCTGCCCCAGTGATGGTTCATGTGTTCATGCCCTCCTCCCCGGTCATGGTTCATGTGTTCATGCCCCCCTCCCCCCGGTCATGGTTCATGTGTTCATGCCCCCCTCCCCCCGGTCATGGTTCATGTGTTCATGCCCTCCTGCCCCAGTGATGGTTCATGTGTTCATGCCCTCCTCCCCGGTCATGGTTCATGTGTTCATGCCCTCTTCCCCCAGTGATCGTTCATGTGTTCATGCCCCCCTCCCCCCGGTCATGGTTCATGTGTTCATGCCCTCCTCCCCCCGGTCATGGTTCATGTGTTCATGCCCCCCACCCAGTGACGGTTCATGTGTTCCCGTCCCCAGGCACCCTGCCCCCGTTCTGGAACGTGCTGCTGTGGGTGGCGGTGGGGGTGTTCACCAGCCTGCTGCCTGTCCTCCCCAAGCCCTGGGGCATCCTGTTCTTCCTGGTGTCCCTCATCCTGCGCTCCATCTACACCCTGGGCCTGGGCCCCGCTCTGCTGCTGCTGGGGGCCGCCAACGTAAGTGTGGCGAGACGCCCGGCTGCCAACAAGATGTGAGGTATAGGTAAAGGGGCGGCGGCCTGCCTGGCTATTAGCTATCCAACTGATAGTCCGCCGTCATGCACATGTAAGGAAGCGCTCCGGGCTTTGGAGCAGCCTTTCTGCTATTTTCCTTGGAAACTGATAGATTTTTGCAGGCTGGTAGTTAACACAGTATGTGCCGAAGTACTCTCTTATAGTTGAAAAATGTCACATTTCACAGTTCGTAGTCGAGTCTTCCTTTGAGTATCTTCTGCTGGTCGTGAGCATCATGCAGATGAAAAGGACAGGCAGAAGGTTCATAGGGCTGAATCTGGAACTTCATGGAAACAATTAGATGTATGTCTAATGACAAAAAATGCATAACATGCAGGAAGTGGCCTTTAAATGAACAGCAGTGTGTTTGTGAATTGGCCTAATTGATTACATGTTGTCTCCCTTATTCTGGTGTCCATCTGTCCCTCAGCTGTTCAACAAGGTGGTGTTCCTGGTGAGCTTCATGGGGAACCAGGGTACGTTCACCCGGGGCTACCAGGCCGTGGTGATGGACATGCTCTTCATCTACCATCTGGGCTACGCCGTCATCTGCGTGCTGGGCCTCTTTGCTCACGAGTTCTTTTACAGCTTCCTGGTCAGTAAACGTCCACGGACTGACATTTTCTGTCTTTTAATCAAGTTGGTGTTCTTAAAGACGTTTTTTGATTGACCAGCCTTTTCTTTATTCATGACGTTCATAACATATTAAACCAAATATAATTACCGTGATGCAGCAGTGATGCTCCAGTCAGTGTTGCCAAATTCGGCGAGAGATCTGGCCCAATCTGGCAACACTGGCCTCAGTGATTCTATAAACGATGTTAACTTGTTGTTCTTTAGAATCTCAGTGAAAATGAATATGTTGAGTTGTACCGTGCCTCTCCTACAAGCTGTTAGACCTGGTGTTGAGTTGTACCGTGCCTCTCCTACCAGCTGTTTGACCTGGTGTTGAGTTGTACCGTGCCTCTCCTACCAGCTGTTTGACCTGGTGTTGAGTTGTACCGTGCCTCTCCTACCAGCTGTTTGACCTGGTGATCCGCGAGGAGACGCTGCTCAATGTCATCAAGAGTGTGACGCGCAACGGCCGCTCCATCATCCTCACCGCCGTGCTCGCCATCTTCCTCGTGTACTTCTTCTCCATCATCGGCTTCCTCTTCCTCAAAGACGACTTCCGCATGGAGGTCGACCGCCTCCCAGCTCAAGGTCAGAACCGCCACGGGGAAACGCTGACACCGCCGTACACTTGTAGACGTCCCCTGGAGGACACGCCAACACCGCCGTATTAAGTTTGAGCAACAAAGTGCAAAGACATTTCGGGAGGCTCAAGGCGGAGCCGTTATATTTAAAAACAAAACGTCTTACCTGGGCGAGTGTCGCTGCGGTGTGTACGTGTGCGTGTGTGTTCTTACCTGGGCACGTGTGTCGATGGCGGAGCCGTTATGTTTAAAAACATAACGTCTTACCTCGGCAAGTGTGTCGCTGCCTTTGTCTTGATGTGCGGTGTGTGCGTGTGCGTGCGTGTGCGTGTGTGTGTGTGTGTGTGTGAGCTGCAGGCTGCTTGGCACATGCGCACATGACTAACTTGAGTAACTGGTGCGACAGGCCTGCTATTATAGTAGTAAGATGTCCGCCTACCAGAGAGGGTTAAGCTTCTTTGACACTTGCAGTATAACGCCATGAGGAGTGGCACATTTCACACACAATCAGTGATAACACTCACACAACAACGGTACCAAACAAGAATCACAAAGTCGGTGTGTGACATAACCATGGGGATGACACAACCCCCTCTTACCGAGAGCTCTCAGCCTGTAACAATGTTTTTGGACTCTCATAGTGTTTGAATTTGAACTGAAACAGGGGGTTTTCTTACACTGTAAGCCCATTGCTCATGGAGCAGAACTTCAGGTTGTTTTGGTAGAGGGACCGAAAACAGAAATTGAATCTTTCTGGTTGTTTGTTTAAAACACAACTCTATTTAAGACCTGAATATTTCCAAACTTGATTAGTGTCTATCCCAACACGGCCACAGGCTGGGGGCCCTGAACTGAGCCTGAACCATCGATGAGGAGTGGCAAACTGATACGGGCCCAGGAGAGGGCCCCCCTCTAGCAGAACACAAAGAACGGCTAATAAACAGCAGGCGTTCATGATGACTATTTCTTTAATATGAAGATAGTCCTAGACATAAGGTATCATCATCATACGTAGTCCGAATGTCCCGGCAGCCAGCATTGTGATAATGAGATCCTTGAAGAGGTCCCTGGGGGCCCGACGGCCAGAACCAGTACATTAGCACCTGTTGCAACCCCCCCCCCCCCCCCCCCCCCCCCCCATCCCTGTCTTTCAGCCGGGGGAAGCGGCCCCTCGGGGGTTATGCAACGGGCTGATCCCTGTCTGCTGACGCACGCACGCACACACGCATGCACGCATGAGTGGCCGCCTGAGACGGAACTCATACATGGTCTTACACACACTATTATAATCTCGCATATACACCACTATTATACTCCTTTTACATGTATGTATGAGAGTTTATAGTAGTGTTTGTGAGAGAGTATAGTAGTGTATGTGAGAGAGAATAGTAGTGTATGTGAGAGAGTATAGTAGTGTATGTGAGAGAGACTAGTAGTTTATGTGAGAGAGTACAGTAGTGTATGTGAGAGTATAGTTGTGTATGTGAGAGAGTATAGTAGTGTGTGTGAGAGAGTAGGGATCGACCGATATATCGGTCGGCCGATATTATCGGCCGATATTCGCGTTTTTTACGTGTATCGGTATCGGCCGATACGTGGCCGATTTTCGCCAATTTTTTTTTCGCCAATTTTTTTATTATTTTTTTTTTTTAACTTGTTCTACCTCACCTGTTTTTACTATTTGTTAAATATAGTTTTTTATATTGAAGTTCAATAAATGTTCCTTTTTTTAATTGAGACTTGTAACATTTGTTATCAGTGTAATTTTTATGATTGAGGGAGCAAAAAAAAAAAAAAAAAAAAAAAAAAAGTAGTATCGGCTCTAAATATCGGTATCGGCGTATCGGCTAAGGCTGATGAAAAAATATCGGTATCGTATCGGCCCTAAAAAATCCGTATCGGTCGATCCCTATGAGAGAGTATATATGTTTATGCAAGAGAATATAGTAGTGTGTGTGAGAAAGTATAGTTGTTAATGCAAGAGACTATAGTAGTATGTGTGAGAGACTATAGTAGTATGTGTGAGAGAGTATAGTAGTGTGTGTGAGAGAGTTTGAATGAAACGGAAGTGAGTTTGAATGAAACGGAAGAGAGTTTGAATGAAAAGGATGAGAGTTTGATTCCTCAGTTCCTGATAGGCTGACAGAAGAGGCGGTAGCTCTGGCGCTCAAAATACTGCACCGTCATTTCCCTCATGAAACTCCACCTTTGTTGTTATGCTGCGTTCGCATAAAAAAATAAATTGGTCGGCTGTTCGCGTGGTCGCCTGAGTTTGAGAGAGGCCTTCCTCTTGTGACCGCCAATTCATTCTCAACCATGGCTAGTCTCTACGTGTCTTGGAAGTACCAGACACGTCGGAAAAACCGACGCAGTCGTTTAGGTTTCATAATATCATCTGTTCTATAAAATATTCTAATCTAGAACACTCTGGGAACTCCGGCGGGGGGTCCTGGAGCTCTATCTATCTGTATAATATAGTATAACTTATAACATAATGGCCAAAAGCTGTGTGCGCCTCCGGATGATATCATGAATCTTAACGACTGCGTCGGGCTCTCGGACGTCTCTGGTCCTTCCACATCAATCTGAAGTCCAGATTGAACCACGACACGGAGGAGGAAGGGATTGTTGCCGTTTGCGGACTCCCGGAGCTCCTCCGGCGAGGAGGTGCCGGAGGTCCCGCAGGCCCCCGGCACTGAGCTCCCGGTCCCCGCCGGAGGAGCTCCGGGAGTCCGAAAACGTCAACAACGCCCTTCCTCCTCCATGTCATGATTCAATTGTAATGACCACGGAAGAGGCAGTGAATGAAGCATTGCTTAGACAGCGATTTATTAGATACCACCACTAATCAGTCCCTCCTGAAAAACGTGATTATGCGATCGCATAATTCAACGCATAATCAGCCAAAGTCTGCATATTCATGCGGGGGCCGCATTTTTTCAAATATTCCGCACTTACACAGCATAAATTGCCGATTTCCGCGCAAAATATGCGGGGCTTGCATGATTTCATAATCCCTGCATTTTCGTTAAAAAGTCACATATATCTTAGCAGAAAGTTGAAAAATGTTGTTTACTTCACACAAGAGCAGCCATTACCCCTGTTGCAATGGGAACGTTATGAAGTGACGTAACTATGCGACGTGAACGTCATCCAAAAGCTGCATTTTTTGCAAGTTCCCGCATTTTTTTGCAAGTTCCCGCAATTTTTGCAAGTTCCCTCAATTTCATCGCATAAAATTGCATAAATATGCCACATATTTCATCGCACTTTTTAAGAAAACGTGCCGCATAATCAAGGATTTTTGGCCGCAACAATCACAAAAAACGCCGTATTTTTCTTGAGGGACTGGCTGATAAACCGTTGGAACACACACAAGACCGGTAACCACGACAACGGCAGTAACCACAACAAATCCTGCGAAGCCATATCCCCACAGAGCTCCCCCGCTAAGGCCCGCCCCCATCTCCCAAACCCTGTGATGCTACAATATTATAATATAAAGATATCTATATATTATATCATCTTATATTATTTAGATATAGAGCTCCTGGACTCACGCCGGAGTTCCCGGAGGTTTGTAGATTAGAATATTTGATAGAACGGGTGATATTATGAAACCCAATCAGGAACTGAGGTATCAAACTCACTTTGTTTCAGTCAAACTCTCTCACACACACTACTATACTCTTTCACACACAATACTATTCTCTCTCACATACACTGCTATATTCTCTTGCATGAACAACTATACTCCCTCACATACACTACTATACTTAAGCAATAGATCACGACAGGCTGTGGTATGTGCTCATTATACCACTGTTAAGGGGCGTTGTCCGGCCCCGACGCGCAGCGGGGGTCGGACAACACACACAGACACACACACAATGCAGTATCAGGCCTCCAGTGCTGGTGGTCCCTCCCTGCTCCCCGGGGGGTCCTCAGTTTGAGCAGCTCTGACCTGCCGCTGCAACATGTTCACATGAGCATGCTCACACTCCCCAGTCCAATGGCTCTGTGCCGGGGCCTTTCTGTTTGACCACACTATGTACCTAGACTAGTAGGCAGATCCCTTCTGGTATCAGGTATGAGGTGTGAGTCAATCTGATGCATCCTTCTACAGGTCTGTCTCTCAGTCCGTCAAAATGTCACGTGAAAACATAATACTCACGCCAAGTGATCTTGTGTCTGCAAATGCTACATCAAAGTGTTCAAACATCAAACATCAGACTCTGTTCTCCCCAGCTCAAGGGTCTCTGTGGGGGGCCGGCCGGGCCGGGGACTCCTGTGGCACGGAGAAGTGCCCGGAACCAAAGCCTCCATCTGCCCTAGGTTGGTCTTTACTCACTACCTGGTCTTCATACTTACTACCTGGTCTCCATACTCACTACCTGCTCTCCATACTCACTACCTGGTCCTCATACTCACTACCTGGTCCTCATACTTACTACCTGCTCTCCATACTCACTACCTGGTCTCCATACTCACTACCTGCTCTCCATACTCACTACCTGCTCTCCATACTCACTACCTGCTCTCCATACTCACTACCTGGTCCTCA
This sequence comes from Gadus morhua, assembly GCF_902167405.1. NCBI lineage: Eukaryota > Metazoa > Chordata > Actinopteri > Gadiformes > Gadidae > Gadus > Gadus morhua. The sequence continues at coordinate 24,622,919 of NC_044056.1, forward strand.
TACTCACTACCTGGTCCTCATACTTACTACCTGCTCTCCATACTCACTACCTGCTCTCCATACTCACTACCTGGTCCTCATACTTACTACCTGCTCTCCATACTCACTACCTGCTCTCCATACTCACTACCTGATCCTCATACTTACTACCTGCTCTCCATACTCACTACCTGCTCTCCATACTCACTACCTGGTCTCCATACTCACTACCTGGTCTTCACTGCCTGGTCTCCATACTCACTACCTGGTCCTCATACTTACTACCTGGTCCTCATACTTACTACCTGGTCCTCATACTCACTACCTGGTCCTCATACTCACTACCTGCTCTCCATAATCACTACCTGCTCTCCATACTCACTACCTGGTCTTCATACTCACTACCTGGTCCTCATACTCACTACCTGGTCCTCATACTTACTACCTGGTCCTCATACTTACTACCTGGTCTTCATACTCACTACCTGGTCTTCACTACCTGGTCTTCTTACTCACTACCTGGTCCTTATACTCACTACCTGGTCTTCTTACTCACTACCTTCAGGACCTGCTCTCGGTCTGCAGCGTGCTGTCATTGGTCACCTGGAGTGGCCGGGGCATGGCGCAAATCCACACACACCCCTCCATGCACACACTAGGGGATCGGACCTGTCAGGCCAGACCCATCGTTGTCCGAGTGTCGATAAATAACATTATTATTTTATATAAGCAGCTCGATGATGCCTTTATGTGTCTTTGGGTTAAACGTTTCAAATGAATCTGCTAGCCAGGACATCCTGTCAGTAGGAGAGCGTCTCCTCCAGACAACCCCCAGTAGGATGACCAATTTACTATAATATAGAATAAATATATCATATTTGTTCATATAAAACATCTTTGAAACCAAACAGTAGCTGACCACTCGGTTCTGTCTGATATGCATTGTAGTCACATATAATCAGGAGAAATCAATAAGGGAAATGAATAAAGGACTTGAGAAGATATGACATTTAAAATACATGTAAACGATGCGTTTCAACTTATAGACCAAATGCAGCAAGGTTCAATGTAGCAGAAAGCAAAAGTTGCCTCCGGCGTACGGATGGAGAGAACCCTTCTCCCAGCGACAGTGTGGTCTGACCACTGCGGCTCAAGAACTCATTTTCCTGCAAGTGTGTATCCCTCTAGACAGGCCATCTAGAATGTTCTCTACTTTGAATTAAGAAATTATAGGATATTGCCACGGCCATTACATTAAGGGGTTATGAGACAAACAATAAGGACATTTATTTAAAGCAGAATATAACACAGCAATTTGCCGACAGAATACTGAGTCAAATCCCCCATAAAACATCACTTCCACATGTTTGGTGGTTCCTTCTTAAAGCCAAGCCAATTAAAGCACACAAACACATCCAAGGACACAAATACACCTACACGCACGCATTCAAGCACACATACATACGGCTGCGGGTTGCTTACATTCTTTCAGGGATGGATAAGGCAGGGACAGTGACTCATACTCACACTCTGTCTCAGTTCTTTATCCCCCTGAGTCAGGGCCGTCCACTTGCTGGCTCTGTACCGTTCACTATAGCTGCTCCTATAGTGTCTACTGGGGTTCACTATAGCTGCTCCTATAGTGTCTACTGGGGCTCACTATAGCTGCTCCTATAGTGTCTACTGGGGTTCACTATAGCTGCTCCTATAGTGTCTACTGGGGTTCACTATTATGCTGATTAACAACCAAATTTCAAATAATTCCAATAAAATTAAAGAATATCAATGAATGATTGAAGATGTTTAATTTGCCTTATGGAGGACAGTGGAGTTCAAATAGTTTCAAGGATTCGGACAACAAAATAAAAGTGTGAAATAGAACTAACAAAAAACCTAATCAAATAAATAAATTTAAATAAATATAGAAAATGTGACGAAATAAAGAAAATGAATTAACAAAATCATTTGTCTTCTGAAATGATTAAAAGAACAAGTGACGGCAGCTGTGGTAAAATATGTTCACTGAAGCGCAGTGATCTAGTGTGTTGGTACTCCTGTAGAACTGACGGTGTCCGGATAAACCTCCTCTCTCTGTTGGTATGTTCAATGAAGCGCAGTGATCTAGTGTGTTGGTACTCCTGTAGAACAGCTGCTGATGACGGTGTCCTGATAAACCTCCTCTCTCTGTTGATATGTTCACTGAAGCGCAGTGATCTAGTGTGTTGGTACTCCTGTAGAACTGACGGTGTCCTGATAAACCTCCTCTCTCTGTTTTTCTCCACCTGGCTGGCAGCCGAGCAGGAGGATGGGACGGAGCGCGTCTGCGACACGCTGCTCATGTGCATCATCACGGTCCTGAACCAGGGGCTGAGGAACGGGGGCGGGGTGGGGGACATCCTCAGGAGGCCCTCCAAAGAGGTGAGACCCCCCTCCTAACCAACGGCCCGGGTGTGTGTCGAGGGGGCAGGGGTGCTAGTGTATTCCACTGTGCGATGGTTGTTGGTGAGTGAGGCGGTGGATGTTATGGAGTGGCGAGTGTGGAAACATTTCTAGCCAACCCTACTCACGGACGTTGAGCCGTTAGTTTGTTTTTGTGTTTTGTATTTTTATATTCTTATATCCCTCTGCCTCAACATAACAAAGTGTCACAGTAATGAGGCCCTTTCCTATTGCAGCAGTATGTAAATACTGAGAAGCCTCCCGTCATCGTTGTATGTCTATCTCCGACCTCCAGGAGCCGCTTTTTGCCGCCCGCGTGGTGTATGACCTGCTCTTCTTCTTCATCGTCATCATCATTGTCCTCAACCTCATCTTCGGCGTGATCATCGACACATTCGCTGACCTGAGGAGCGAGAAACAGCGCAAGGAAGAGATCCTCAAGACAACCTGCTTCATCTGTGGTGCGTTTACAGAGAAACACAACCATGACCTCTTCACATAACGTATCAAACCTTATCAATGAGCTCAAACCTTATCCATGGTGAGGTCAAACCTTATCAATGAGCTCAAACCTTATCCATGGTGAGGTCAAACCTTATCAATGAGCTCAAACCTTATCCATGGTGAGGTCAAACCTTATCAATGAGCTCAAACCTTATCCATGGTGAGGTCAAACCTTATCAATAACCTCAAACCTTATCAATGGTGATGTCAAACCTTATCAATGAGCTCAAACCTTATCCATGGTGATGTCAAACCTTATCAATGAGCTCAAACCTTATCCATGGTGAGGTCTAACCTTATCAATGAGCTCAAACCTTATCCATGGTGAGGTCAAACCTTATCAATGAGCTCAAACCTTATCCATGGTGAGGTCAAACCTTATCAATGAGCTCAAACCTTATCCATGGTGAGGTCAAACCTTATCAATGAGCTCAAACCTTATCCATGGTGAGGTCAAACCTTATCAATGAGCTCAAACCTTATCCATGGTGATGTCAAACCTTATCAATGAACTCAAACCTTATCCATGGGGAGATCAAACCTTACCCATGGGGAGGTCATGTTATTTTGGCTCTTATATTACCCTCATCTCGAACATCAGGTTGTCAGTGATGACGTTCTCTCAAGGTGTTCTGTTGTTAGGAGGTCTTTTAGCCATTGACACCCACAAGTGTGGCAAGCAGAACATACTGGTCTGTTTTCTTCTCCACGGAGGTTATGTTATATGTTGATCTCCAGGCTGGGGTAAATTGAACCCTTGCGTGAAACGTCGAGACTGAAGGAGCAGGCTCGGTTTGTGGCCACTGGGATCACTTTAAAGCAACCGCCTGTTAGCCTTCTGTATGGTAGTCGCAACCAAGGGGATTCTTAGCTAATATAATTAGTGAGTTGTAATAATCTGTTCTGTTTAAAATGCTGGGGTAACATGCTCACACATGCTGCACATTGCCAGTTGATCCATGATGAATAACGGCTCACAGACTTTCATCCTTTTTTTAGAGCAGATCTTTCGATTTCAATGACTCGTCAACAGGGGTTGGATACTGCTCCAATGAAGCTTATATTATAATAAAGCTTATATTGTCCGTATCCTCATCAGACAGAGACAAAGGGCCCAGGCTCACTGGCTTCATGTTAACAGACTCATTACTTCTAGTGATCCTATTTTGTTGCACTGCTTAATTGACCATATGCTGCTGATCTATTCCTGGTTGAAGGTGTGTTTTATATGTTATGTTATAAAGCAGAACCATTGTTATTCTTATCTTTCCATGTGCAGGAAAGCTATCCTGGCTTTGTTTTATTTTAGTATATTGTACGATAGCCAATTGCCATTAATTTTTTCAAAGTACTAAAACCGTAGCGAACTGTAACACAAGCCTACTTTCGTACCGCAAGTTTAGTGAACCGTTCATCCCTAGTGTTCACCCCTCTTGGAAAAGCCCCAACAAGGCATGCATTTACCTCCCTGCTTGTGGAAGAATGATGATAATCATCATAATCACAACATGCATTCTAATTCCAAGTAACTCCATCCATAAGCACCACCTTGCTCTGACGCCTCCTCCCGGGTTTACCTAATGAAGAACAGGATTCCTTTTCAACCAACAGGTGGTCCTGATGTAGTTCTGAACCTACCATGTGTTCCTCTCCTCTGCCCCTCCCTCTTCTCCTCTGGTCCTCTCCTCCGGTACCCCAGGCCTGGAGCGGGACAAGTTTGACAACAAGACGGTGTCGTTCGAGGAGCACATCAAGGCGGAGCACAACATGTGGCACTACCTCTACTTCCTGGTCCTGGTGCGCGTCAAGGACCCCACCGAGTACACGGGCCCCGAGAGCTACGTGGCGTACATGATCAAGGTCAGTGGCCCCGGGGCCTGGGGGAGGGGACCGGGGGGGCCCTCAGGGTACGCACGCACGCACGCACGCACGCACACCGAGGTGTACATTATGTTGGTGGCCCCTTTATGGATGGCTGGCTCTCCCTGGTGTTTGTGTGTTAGACCTCAATGTGGTTCTATATGCTTAAGGTACTTATGCACACTACATTCCAACTCTTACGAGTATCACATTCTGATTCCTATGATATTACATTATCAGAACAATGTAATATTACATCTGCATCGGAGGTGGGGACAGCCAGCGAGGTTAAGGTAAGTGAAGGAGGTTTCCCTAAAGACGTCATGGTGTTGTTTACAGCTAGGGTCCATCATGGTATCAATACCTGAGACAAGAAGGACTACTTTACACTATATATTGTATTGTGTCATGTATAGTTGCAGTGGAACATGTCGGGATATTCATGCCTGAGCTACATTTCAGCCTGCATGCGTGTTCACTTCAGTAGTAGATGTGATCAGGCATTACTTGGTTCCACATCATATGCATGTTATGACTGGTGAGTCTGCGGTGGGTGTTGTGGCCTTCTGTTGGAGATTCTAGAGATACAAGATACAGACATTGAGATACTTGGTTGTTTGGACTGTAAACATACGGACCAGTTGTGAACCGTTGTGAACAGGTTTGTTACAGGGGCTGCGTGAGTGGGCCACACCCTGACGACACGGAGTGAATGTCTGACCTGCAGTAGGCTAGGGCCAGACGTCCTTCAGACTCCAGCCTTAATAACTTCTTAATTAAATAAAAACTGTTCCACCTGACCTCGGAAATACAGATTTTGTGGAGATGCTCTAGCCATTGAGATCCTAACCGAATGAAGTCAAAGTGTATTTGGTTCATGTCATTAAATGAATTCAGTGAAATGATTCCCATTGAGCGTTCAACGAGCCACACATCAGACGCTCTGCTTGAGCTGCACCACCGGGGGTCATGACGCACTGTCCAGGTGGAAACGAGACGGATGGAAACCATCTGTATGAGGCAGAGAGATGCATGTGCAAACACACACACACACACACTCCATAAATGTGTGTGGCTGGAAGGTCAACCTCAAAGCGTACTTGGTCTGTGGGTTTGTGTGTGTGTTCAGTTGCATGCGTTTGTGATGACAGATCTACATGGCTAGCAGGTACTGCTAAACCTTTCCAGGGAGCCAACTAAAGACCCTTAACAATGCAGAAATATGATCAAATAATACTCCATAAGCATGGCTTCGCATCCCCTCTCCCAGTACATCTCCTGGAGAGTCACCTCTCCTTCTGAGATTCCGTAGTTTATAAGTCAGTAATGTTTTTGTATTTAGCTTAGATCATAACAGTCTTTCTCTCTACACATGATTCATTACAGCTGGGAAATGCTAACCTTCAGGGCTGCGACTTTAGCCTAAGCAAAGTCCTTATTATTTATTTGCACACAGAGTGCAATTATGTTTATGTAACACACTGCACAACACTGTTTGTGTCTCGAGGAGGAAAGCTGAAGAGGCATCACTTCTTCCAGTGAGACTATCTGTAGTCTTTATCTTTATCTTTAGTCTTCGCTGCACTAATTTGCGGATGCAGAGATGAGTTCCCTCCATGCCGTTTTATTTCTCATTGCTGTGAACGACACTCACACTGCCCCCCCCTGCCCCCAGGCTGTCCTCGTGCCTTAAGACTGCTCCAGAGTCGGTTAATGAAGAATTAGTATTGAGCATTGGAGCACCGTGGCTACTGAAAGAACAGCCTGATATAGCGTCTGTCCCTCTGTCTGTCTCCTATTAAACCTCCATTGCTTATCCACTCCTCCATTATAGAACGGTTGAAGATGAGAAGATGTTTGTGTTTGTTTGAGAAGACTTGAGCTCTTTTTATAGACAGACAGATGCATCTAGACAGACACACATAGACAGACATATGGACAGAGACATATAAGGGGCAGGCACACTCACACTTAAAATTGGGCTTTGTGCAATTGAAGTCTACGGTAATCCCAGTGAATATATAGTGACCAGTAGTAGTGTGTGTGTGTGTGTGTGTGTGTGTGTGTGTGTGTGTGTGTGTGTGTGTGTGTGTGTGTGTGTGTGTGTGTGTGTGTGTGTGTGTGTGTGTGTGAGACCCTTGGATCCCTTGAGCAGTCAGCAGACGTGGTGGTGGTAGATCCGTGTACAGGCCTGCGATCATGCAGGAGCATTATGTGATCTGTGTGGCGAATTGCCCCCTTACCCAGGATCACAGACCCCCTTGTTATGGCCCTTATCATCCACTTCTTCCTCAAGTCAACTGATGCCTGGGGGTTGGGAAGTGACAGAATGGTCTGTCAGAATGCTTCTGCGTATTCCTCTTAATCCATCAGTAATGGTCCAGGGAAACAGATCCATTGGCCTTCCTGTTTGGTTTTGTGGTGCGTCGCCTTGCCCTGGAGCTAACACGTACACAAAGACACACACACGCACACAAAGACACACATACACAAAGTCACACACACACAAAGAGGCAGACTCAGGCGGGCCTGTGGCGTGAACGCTGTAGGAGCACAGTCATGGTTTTAAACTACAATTTTCTCCTTCATTCATTTTCTTAATTTGCCCTCAAGTTTTAGCAGGCCCCTCCGAAGAGAGAGCTCTGATAGGTCTCCTCCTTTTATTTCTCATTTGCTTGCTTCCGAAAGCCAGGTTCTACTCTTATTTGTCTCCGTAGCTCACGTACACGGGCCCCAGCCCCGTTGGCCCCTGTGTACGTCAGGCTCCTGGACAACAGGGGCCAACAGGGCCCTAGCCCTGGAGCCTGACGTACACAGGGGCCGCGCTGTTGAGACTTTTTTTAAACAAATGGTCCTCAGGCTCCCTGTGTCCTCCACACAGGAGAGAAAATGTTGTGCCATAGTGCACGCACATACACACACGCACGCACGCGTAGCCTGTCTAGTTTTGTATGAGAGAGGTTCTGGTTGAGCCCCTTCCTATTCTGCTTCCCCTCCCAGACAGCTGATTACAAAACATCCTCACTTCACAGTCCAGGCCAGCGCCGTGTCTGCCTCAAACTGGAACCACATTAACGTTAACACGCACACTAACACACAGGGGAAAACCTCTATATATAATATATCTCCAACCAAATATGTATGGTGGCTCAAACATGTCTGTGCAGATGCGGGCAACACCCACGCTGGGATAAAAACAGACAGACGCACAGACCTGCTGTTATGTAATAACAGCAGGTCTGTGCGTCTGTCTGCTGTACATAGGGCCGGTCCTCAAGGCCGGTCCACGGGGCCGGTCCATCTGGGTGACTCTCCAGGAGATGTACTGGGAGAGAGGATGGGAAGCCATGCTTATGGAGTATTATTTTATCATATTTCTGCATGTAAAGGGTCTTTAGGCTCTCTCCTCTTCCTGCCTTTGTTTCCTCCTTCAGTCCGATCATGACTCACGGTCCTCTGAGTGGGTGTTAGTGGAAGCGTCTGGGTTTAGTATTAGTGTGTAATTGTAGTAATTGTCTATATCTGGGAGGACAGCTGCCCTGGATATTCTTCTATGTTTAGGCTGCTTTAATTCTTAAATTGATGTGAATAAATGAATTGTCCTTCAATAACAATGCTACCACGAAGAGACAATAAACATTAAGTCATTTGCTCACCCATCTCCACTAGAATCTCCTTGTGTATTTACACCTTTCCCTTCTGAAACTCTGCATGCTGGGGTCGGTCTGCTTCGAACGAGGACCGGGAGAGTCTTTACAGGGGGGGCACCAGACCGCTTACACTAAACAAAAACTAGGCCATCAAGATGTGCACCATAAAACATGGTATGGTTGAGTTAAAACACAACTGTGTCCTCTTGGATGATATTAAAATCCTCTAGATTTAGTAGCACTGGCCTGTACCATTTTTTGGGGAGATGTGCCACCCCCACCCACCACATGCCACTGTGATGCCAGCTCTTCTTGCGCTTTAGGTGTATGTGTTTAGATGTGTGTCTTCATCCTCTTGTGTCTTCCAAGGAGAACAACCTGGATTGGTTCCCACGGATGCGAGCCATGTCGTTGGTGAGCAGTGAAAGCGACGGGGAGCAGAACGAGATGCGTGGCCTGCAGGAGAAGCTGGTTGGGACCATCACCCTGGTGCTGCAGCTCTCAGGGCAGCTGGCGGAGCTCAAGGAGCAGGTAGGCGCCCTCAGAGGAACCCTCTCAGTCTGAGCCCCGCCCACAACGGCCGCAAAGGATCTGCAGAATGGGAGATGATGCATAAGGTGCCAAGTCAGCTGGTTAAATATAGGACCCCCCCTGGACAAAATGTAACTGAGTTGGTTTCCTTTAGTGAGTTGGTTTCCTTTAGTGAGTTGGTTTCCTTTAGTGAGTCGGTTTCCTTTAGTGAGTTGGTTTCCTTTAGTGTGGTGGTTTCCTTTAGTAAGTTGGTTTGCTTTAGTGAGGTGGTTTGCTTTAGTGAGTTTGTTTCCTTTAGTGAGTTGGTTTCCTTTAGTGAGTTGGTTCCCTTTTGTGAGGTGGTTTGCTTTAGTGAGTTGGTTTGCTTTATTGAGGTGGTTTGCTTTAGTGAGTTTGTTTCCTTTAGTGAGTTGGTTTCCTTGAGTGAGTTGGTTTCCTTGAGTGAGTTCGTTTCCTTGAGTGAGTTCGTTTCCTTGAGTGAGTTGGTTTCCTTTAGTGAGTTGGTTTGCTTTAGTGTGTTGGTTTCCTTTAGTGAGTTAGTTTCCTTTAGTGCTGTGCTGCCCTCTTAGCAGGTCTTCCTCACATACATTTTGAATCTCTTTTAAATCTTTAAAAGAGATTATATTGCCCCTACAGCGCCCCCTCCTTTTGCCCCTACATATTGCCCCACATATTGCCCCTACAGCGCCACCTCCTCTTGACTGGCTCTCAGGAGTATAGTGACTAGAGGGCTATAGTGACTGAAGGGCTGTTTTGGATGACTTGCGTATTTCTCTCTGCCTGCAGTAACACGAGGCGTCACCTGCCTCTCCTGCATGTGATTCCAGTCACACACCAATTGTTCCCTTTTCACATGGAAGTGCAGCAAAACAAAACTAGCAAACAGGAGTTCTCCAGAGTGTGACCATCACATGCCCATAAGACTGCGGTACAGCAGTGAGGGCCCACAGCCCCAGTAGGTAATCCTCTTCTGGTTCCACCGGATCCACCATCTTGGCTATTCGCTAGCTGAGCTTCTGCCTTCAGTTCCCCACTAAGCTAGCGTTTGGAACCAAGATGGCTGCTAGATGAAGAGCACATGGATGTTCCTCTGGGGGAGGGGTTCCTCTGGGGGAGGGGTTCCTCAGTCGGCAGTAGTCAGATCCCCAGATATCACACAGCACGTGGTGGGATAATATTGCCGTCTGGCTGCTTAGCAGAACACTGATGGTTGCTTTAGGACCTGTGTGTGGGTGTGGTTTAATCCAATGGATTGATTGATTGAATGGACTTGATCCTCTCCCTCTACCTCCACAGATGACCGAACAGAGGAAGAACAAGCAGAGGATGGGCTTCCTGGGCACTCCTCAGGGCACCACCAACAACAACCATCACCACCACATCCCGGCCCACTGAGGGGGGAAGGGGGCAAGGCCACGGAGGAAGGCACCTCTTTAGACCCTGGTCTGGCTCGGCCTACAGTGGAGGTTGACTTGTAGACAAAGCCCAGGTTATGCTGCAGCCAGGCGTAAACCTACATTGTGACCGCTCTCGTGTAAGGGATCAGAAACCACTGACCCAACAAATACTTTTTACGTTCACTTGGAACTAACGTATGTGAGATGTGCCTAAGGGCCGTTGCTGTGAACATTCATTCCTTCAACGTGTTTTGAGATGCGTTCAAGACCGCAGGAGTGGCACGGAAGCACTCTGATCTCTCTCATGCTTCTCGGCAAGCGAGCTCCATGGTGCAGACACATCTGTCAGTGTGTTGGTGGGCCAGGGGTTCCAGAGGGGGGTTAAGGGGTCCAGAGGGGGGTTAAGAGGTCGAGGGAGGGATTAAGTTGTCCAGGTAGGGGTTAAGTTAAGGGGACTGGTCCTGCTCCAGCAGCCCTCCATGAGGGAGGATCCTGTTGAGCCCCTCTGTCTGGCTGTCCGCCTGCGCTGCCTGTCTGTCTGCCCTGTCTGTCTGTCCGTCTGCCCTGTCTGTCTGTCTGTCCTCTCTGTCTGTCCCGTCTGTCTGCCCTGTCCGTCTGCCTTTATAAGTGCTTGGTGTCAGGATGCTGAGCTGCTGATCAGTTGTGGAAAATGGAGATTAAACCGGAGTTTGAGGATTTTATCATAAAGAATGTTTTGTGTTTTTCTTTAGTATTCTGCCTTGCGCTTTAAAATTAACAATCGGTCTCTACTGTTTGGGAGTTGACTTTCCTAAATAATAATAATGATAATAAATACAGATGTTTAACAAAAAACTGGAGATGATCATGATGCCTTTACTGAACCAATTTATTTTACTTTTTATAGACTTTTACAAAGCATATGAAATGCCTGAACATATGCATTAAAGTATCTTATCATGTGTGGAACTTACTTGAAAGGCCTTTCTGTGGTAAATCAAATATTTGGTACAAACGGTATGATTTTGTGTTCTTAATTACAGCAGACATCCTTGTGAAGAGCGATACTTTAAAGATGAAATGCTTTGTTTGCTCATCTGGTGTACATCAACCTGATGTTCTTCTGCCCAGAGACATGGTGGAATCTTGCACAGCCAAATAGCTTAGTTAGCCCATGTTGCCTTCTGTAGAACAAAGTATATCATAGTCTGTTTTTATGTTCTCAAATGCTCTATTGTAATAAAGAAAACATTTGACATACAAAACTACTCGTCCAATTAGTGCTTGGAGAACGACAACAAACAAAAGTTTGGATGTACATTATGAGATTAGGCTGGCTTTGCCTGTTTTGTTAATAATGCAAATAACCTCAAATGACTTTCTCCCATTTATTACCTATTAGCCGTGATTACTTAAGGTTAACCTTTTTGTATTGAGTCATGTTCAGCATGTTAAGTTAACAAACGGAAGAGATTGGTCTTGTTCTGCTCAGACAAGAACAAGAATGGTCTTGTTCTTTTCTGGGGTTCCTTTTGTATGATCCTGGTACTTACTTTCAAGTGTGGATGAGACCTTAGTCATGAAGGAAGCGTCATGATTTTCCAACCTGGAACCTACCTTCTGATTATTTTGGGTTGAAGGGACTGATGCAATGCAAGTTGATGAAATGGGTCCAGTATCTAGTGAAAATGGGCTGTCATTTTCTCCTTTGGAGCAGTAGCGACCATCAATTGTCACATCCTCTAGAGGTGACGTTTTTTGCCTCTGCTCAATTATATCACATCATGGAAATTATTTTACAGAGAAATGAAACGCGTTTCACCTGTTGTAATTGTGTCTCGTTCGAGGAGTCTTGTAAGAACTGAGATCTTGTCTTGTAAGGGTTGACTTGTTGCTGGAAGAGAGCAGTGAAACGAGACCTCGAGGGACTACAAAATCCTACACCTAAAATGATGTCAACTTGTAGGAAAATAGGGTCCAGGTTGAAAAGTCCAGGTACATTTAAAGGACAAAGGTTTTCCTTCGTGTGTGTGTGTGTGTGTGTGTGTGTGTGTGTGTGTGTGTGTGTGTGTGTGTGTGTGTGTGTGTGTGTGTGTGTGTGTGTGTGTGTGTGTGTGTGTGTGTGTGTGTGTGTGTAGTAAGTTCCCCTTGTGACAGCTGGCATGTGACTTTCAGTGTCTGACTGTGCGACTCAAAGGTCACATGATTCGCCGTCGCTCCACCCCTGCAGCCAACAGGAAACACATCCAGTGCTGTGTGGAGCCACGCCGTGTGGCGGCGTGTTACACCTCACCTTTAGCAGAGACCCCTCGCACGTCCCAGCACAAATGCTGTCTGTTGTAAATGCAGGTCACACATGCCTTTCTCTTCGTCATGAACAAGCAAGCCCGTTGTCAGTTCTTAGGCAACGACATAGGCCCCGTGTTCCACTTCATTCAAGTACCTGCCTCAACTCTAAAGTAGATGTGGAACATCTCATGAGTCCAGCAATGTGAATGCACAGAGCGGAGGGACGGACTCTAGACGGGGGTCTCTAGACTAGCCTCTAGACTGGTCTCGGGGGTCTCTAGACGGGTCTCAAGGGTCTCTAGCCTGGTCTCTAGACTGGTCTCGGGGGTCTCTAGACGGGTCTCAAGGGTCTCTAGCCTGGTCTCTAGACTGGTCACAGGGGACTGTAGACGGTTCTCTAGACGGTTCTCTAGAAGGGTCTCAAGGGTCTCTAGACGGGGGTCTCTAGGCTGGTCTCTAGACGGGTGTCTCTAGGCTGGTCTCTAGACTGGTCTCGGGGGTCTCTAGACGGGTCTCAAGGGTCTCTAGCCTGGTCTCTAGACTGGTCTCGGGGGTCTCTAGACGGGTCTCAAGGGTCTCTAGCCTGGTCTCTAGACTGGTCACAGGGGACTGTAGACGGTTCTCTAGACGGTTCTCTAGAAGGGTCTCAAGGGTCTCTAGACGGGGGTCTCTAGGCTGGTCTCTAGACGGGTGTCTCTAGGCTGGTCTCTAGACTGGTCAAAGGGGTCTCTAGACGGTTCTCTAGACGGGTCTCTAGACGGGTCTCTAGGGTCTCTAGACGGGGGTCTCTAGACTGGTCACAGGGGTCGCTAGACGGTTCTCTAGACGGGTCTCAAGGGACTCTAGACGGGTCTCTAGACGGGTCTCTAGGGTCTCTAGACGGGGGTCTCAAGACTGGTCACAGGGGTCTCTAGACGGTTCTCTAGACGGGTCTCAAGGGTCTCTAGACGGGTCTCAAGGGACTCTAGACGGTTCTCTAGACGGGTCTCTAGACGGGGGTCTCTAGACAGTTCTCTAGACTGGTCTCTAGATGGGTCTCGGGGGTCTCTAGACGGGGGTCTCTAGATGGGTCTCGGGGGTCTCTAGACGGGGGTCTCTAGACGGGTCTGAAGCTGAATTTCTCATTTGATCGTATCCAACTTCTGCTTGTTTGAATAAACCTGGGGTGAATGTGTGTGTGAGCAGAACAGTCCGGCTGTCAGTCTGGGTACTCCTTCTTAAACTCTACCCCCCTGTGTAGTCCGAGTCCTCTTTGCCCTTTGACACAGAAGCCCTCCAACAACAAACTGGCTTCAGGAGTCTTCTGAATGCAGCCTCTGGAGCTCATGAAACCAAGCTCGAACCTGGGCAGGCGCCGTTAGGGTCATGTTTACAGGGTTAGGGTTCACAATTGTTGTGATGTTTCTTTGGTGAGCTGTGTCACACTGTTCAAACCCTCGGCACCCTCTCTGTCCCACCCAGCACCTCTCAATTGAACATGAGCAGGAGACGCAGAGCTGTTGAGATGTGATTGTCCCTCAAACTACAGGCTGATTTACTTTCAACCCAATTAAGATAATTATGAATATAATAACATTGAGATTGAAAACATTGACATTATCTGTTCATCATGAGGGTCGGTTGAACAGAGAAAGTTTACGAGCCATCACTAGTTGCGTCATTAAAAACAGACAAGCAGTTTTATACGTGGAAGATGAAGCCTATTTAAGGTATATTATTGAACATATTAATTACCATCCGCTATCCCTCTTTAATGTAAAAAATACAATAGCCATGATATTTCACAAAAAGGCGCTTTATTTACACAATTGTTTCCATCCTTTCTCCTGTAAAGGTGAGCTTCACAATATATGCAATGGTATCAAAGCTACTGATATACTAAAGCATTGCTCCAATCTGTAGTAAAATACAACTCAATCCAAACCAATAAGCATTGAACCAGCTCCAAGGGGACCCCCCCCCCCCCCCACCCTCACCCCATCCAGGGCAGGACGTTAGACCTTCTGCCACTGCTGGGCGTCAGAGGAGCCGGCCTGCACGCCAGAGAAGAAGACCTGGTAGCGGTGCTTCCACATGATGAAGGTCCCGGCCACGCAAACCACCGCCTGCAGCATGTTCAGCACGATCTGGACCAGGAAGTAGGCTGGGAGCGTCCCCGTGACCACCGCACACTCGCCCACCCCCTGGTAGCTGAAGGTGCGGGCGATGGGGTCTTCGGGGTCCAGGGTGCACACGCAGTCCCCCTGGCCCACCGGCCTGCAGTGGAGGCTGCTGGCCTGGGCGTAGTGGTGGGCAGCGAACGCTATGACCAGCACGGAGACAACCAGGCCGACGGCACACAGGATCAGGTAGAGCAGCTGTGGGGAGGAAGGGTTACTCAGTAGGCTGATGGCCGCTGCTGATGGGAGTGGTCACAGGAAGGATTCAGTACCTGCTCTTCTACAAGCCCATACCCCCAACACCCTCTTCTGCTTAAAGAGGAAATTGTGAAATTGTGTAATAACATTGAGGTGTTCGATCCCATTGTTTTGTTGTGTAGCCCAGCAGACCGCTGATGGGACCCGACCCGAGACCGTGGCCCTAGTCTGACCCCATAACCCCCTGCGTGTGACAAATTAAAAAGACAAGCGGGTATTTATGCAATCACACAATCCCCATTGCACCAAACACATTTAACCTTCTACTTAATCCTAATGTGGAACAACGCACATCTGATGAGTGTTGAACACTGCTTGAGGAAGGATGCAAGCGATGAACATGTGTTGCTTTGAGATGAACTGCGTGTTGACATGAGAGCAGCTGTGTCGACGGGCAGAGCTTTTACTTCAGGCTGATGGTGGAGCAAATACATAACTAGGTCCAGGTTTAAGAAACCCCCAGATGTAGCATGGCTCACAGCAGTCAACAATAACGATCACTTTGTTCTGAAACACTCATGTTGTGATGAGGAAGAGGATGAGGAGGCCTTCAGACAATCGACACAGACTCTAATAAAACGGTATTTGAATGTGATTGAATGTCTTACTACAGCTATTTAAAGTTTGTGCTTAAAGCTTAAGGACTTTCTAGCCAAAAGGACATTTTCTGAATATATGATGGCCGGCTGGTGATCATATTTCTAAACATTAAATCCACTGATATGGTTCAACTGCTGGTATTAATCAATAAATGCACGAGGAGCAGACCTTTACACCCATAAACATTTAGCAATTACCAATTTATATATTTTGGAAGGTGGAGAAGGTAAAGAGAAACTGTGCGACACTGACTGATTGGATTATTAAGATGCGCGTTTACTAGAGCTGTCAGTTAAACGCGTTATTAACGGCGTTAACTCATAGCAAATTTAACGGCGTTAATTTTTTTTATCGCGCGATTAACGCAATTATTTTATAAAAAAAAAAAAAAAGATTTTTTTTTTTTTTTTTTCCTTGGGCTCAAAACAAAGAATCAGTAGCCTGACAGCTATGTTCAAATGACATTTGTTCAAAGCAGTCGTTTAATTGCACTATAGGCTCTTTTTTTGTATCGTCCTGTTTTGATCAGTGTATATGCCAATGTTGTTATCAATAAAAAATCATTTGCACAAGGCAAGCCGATGCACTTCACCATGTTGATAAGAGAATTAAATTAGAAGAATTATGGGACAAAAAAATCAAGGGATATTTAGCATATAAAAATAATTTGCGATTAATCGCGATTAATTAGAGTTAACTATGACATTAATGCGATTAATCACGATTAAATATTTTAATCGCTTGACAGCTCTAGTGTATACACCTTACTACTACTACTACTACTACTACTACTCTTCGTCCTCTATGGGACATAAGGCTTCAATGAGCACTCTCCATTCCACTCGGCCCCTGGCAGTATGTTGGGCCTCTCCCCAGGACAGGTTTATCTGTTTCAGCTCTTGTGTCACAGTTCTGCGCCAGGTGGTTTTTGGCCTCCCAGGTTTTCTTTTGCCTGGTGGTGTCCATCTTAAGGCGACCTTTGGTCATGTCCTAGCCATCTCAGGCGTAATCTCCTTGGTGATGCTCCGGCTTCCCATTTTTTTTCTCATTAGGCCAAAAGATCTGGCGTATTCGTCGGAGGCATCCATTATGGAAGACTTCCATTCTCCTCATGTCTGTTTTGACCACCCGCCAGCTCTCTGAACCGTGCAACAGATAAAACTTTACATTGGATTTGAATAGGAGGATCTTTGTTTTAAGGCTGTATTGTTTTGATCTCCAGATGGGACGGAGTTGGCGGAAGGCACCCTGAGCCTTTCCCAGCCTTGCTTTGATGTATTTTGATGCCCCGCTGTCCTTGCTGATTAGACTGCCCAGATAGGTTAAAACTTCCACAAACTCAAGTGGTTCCTCATTAACAAGGATGGGTGCTGTGGGGATGGAGTGGACACACATCCCTTCTGTTTTGGAAGTGTTGATACTGAGCCCAACTTCTCTGGCAAAGTTATGTCAATGGCTGTCTCCATCAGGTTAAGAAGGACTCTGCAGAACACCTTGCTTGGAAGAGATAGAAGGGTAATTCCACTCCAGTTTTCGCAGTTCTTAGTGTTGCCTTTCTTGGGAACTTTGACAATAATACCTTTGGACCAGTCTTCAGGGATGGTGTCAGTGTTTCAAATGTTCTGAAATATTTTATGTTAAATTTATAACTGTCTGACCAGTTCTGTGTGACTGAGTTCTTGAGGCATTTAAAATGGGATAATGGAATACAGGCACACTTGGCAATTCTATTATCGAACAGTGCCCTCGTGAAGGTTCTTGGGTTTGAATGGCTGTATGGTAACCACTACTAAAGTGGAAGCAGCAAAATCTGTCCTGCTGCTTCCACTTGGCTCCATGAAAAACAATAATGGGCTTAAATTAACTGTCTTCAAATGCATCTGCACGCATTGCACAGCCAATACGGTAACACGTTAAAGTCCCATAGGGGCATCGGTACTGATAGTCTGTCTGGACAAGAGGGAATCTTTATTAAACATAATGTTGCCTAAGAGCGCCGTATCGCTGGTGCCTGATCAAAATCTAGATGGCTCTCCCTGCAGAGACACATGGAGGCGGTAGTCATGCCAACGCTATAGCAAACCAAAGCAGCCAAGCGGTGCGTCCTGTACAATATGTTTTTCCTTCCTTTTCCTTTTTTCAGCCATCCATCCTGATAAACATTCAACCGAGAGCCACATGTGGTTGGTTAACCGGCCCCTCGTCCCAGGATGTGGTGATGGTTACCTTGGCAATGAACTGCTTGGTGGTCCTCTCCTCCGGCACATAGGTGATGCAGTACAGGACGAAGCCCACCATGGAGGTTAAACACAGCTGTACACAAGACAGCAGAAGGTTCATTCTGTTATTGACCACTGTGGTGTCTCTGTAACATGCTGTTGCTGCCATTAAAGCCTCTAATGGAGTAGGACTATTGAGCATTAAATTGTCATCTTATTACATTAGGACACTATGGCAAACCGGGATGGAATAATATGCATACTCATTGTAAGACACAAGGTATGCTGTCTCTGTTTCCCCCCACAAACACACGCACACACACACACACACACACACACACACACACACACACACACACACACACACACACACACACACACACACACATACACAAACACACATACACATACACACACACACACACACACACACAGACACACACACACACACACACACAAACACACACACGCACACGCACACGCACGCGCACGCGCGCACACACACACACACACACACACACACACACACACGCTTCTATCTCTGGTGGAATTGGAGTCTTGTGACCACCGTGCCCTCTTTCATTCTGTTCTACGGCCCTGGACTATAAGAAGAGTTCTGTCACTCTCCATCTGAATCCCATGAGCATCTCAGTCCACTACAGTTTCTGCACATGTTTGTTTTGTCCATGTTGATATAATGTAAATAAATATATATATATATTTATTTGTGAGTGCAATGTTTTTATTTATTTTCACGGAACAATACTGGAGCATATAATTATTGCATCGTATAGATAAAGTCCACAAGTGTATGAAGCAAATCTCTCACTGCTGTTGTGAAGAGTATGAATTGGTAACTATTTTTTTATGTTGATTTTTTAGCAGATTTGATTATCGCACTAAGAAAGTCTAAAACACTCAGTAGATCGAGCCAACACCACAGACTGCAGTGTAGGTTCAAGCGACTGAGAGTTGACGGATATTTGAAAAGGCACACAGCCAACAGAATGAAACAAGGAGCAGAGGAGCCAAACTCTCCCAGCTGTCCCCAGAACAGCGATCTACAGAGTTACCATGCAACCTTCACACCCAGCCACAACGTAGACGGAGTCAGTCAGTTTAGGTCTAATTTCCTTTACGTGGCTATTGGTTGTGCCTTTCCACACGCACGCACACACACACACACACACACACACACACACACACACACACACACACACACACACACACACACACAGATCACAGAGTGTGTGGCGATGTGTTGAGGGGGAGGAGGAGCTTACGATGATCCCGGCCCAGTGGGGGGTCTCCCTGGCGCTGAGGGAGCTGCAGGCGGCCAGCGTGAGGAAGGCCACCACGGCGGTGCTCAGGCCCAGCAGCAACTGCAGCGCCGCCACCAGGAGGGGGAAGCGGCAGCCGCAGCAGGGGGGCGACTCGGCCGTCCCAGGACGCTCCTCCTTTTTCTGGAAGATGGGCCTCTTGTCCTTCTTGTTGTCGTCCGACGAGCCCCTCTCCCCCTGGCCCATGTTCGATGTCTGACCCTGGCGCTGAAGTCTTCAAACTACAGCCTCCACGCCCACTCTGTTCCCCACTCTCTCTCCTTACTGTGACCTGCTGTTGGGGGTTATGTTGTGGTTCCTCTGGTTCCTTCTCTTGTTGTTGTTGTCTCTTGTTGTTTTGTGTGTGTTGGTGAGTGTGTCTCAGACCCAGACGCCCTTGTCTGTTTCTGCTGCCGCTCTCTCCGACTCTCTCCCACACTCGGACTCAGAGGCTGTTGGGGCCAGGAAAAGAATGGTGAACTAATAGGGAAAACATTTGGCTTGGATTTCCTGAGCAGCTCCAGTGCCACATATAGCAGAGCAGGGGGGGTGCTGGGGCAGGAGGAGGAGAGGGGGGACACAGAGGGGTACTCCGACATACCAGGGCCTGCGCTCTGGAACAAGAAGCTTTAGTTCTGCATAGAGCTGATCCACAGGTACGGGGTGAAGACCTCCTAAAGCAGTGGGGACTGTTTCCTACGGTCAGGACATTGGAACAACACGGAGAAGAACACGCTGCAGGCCACGGGAAGTCACATGATTTAGAAAAAGAAGTAATCTATGATCATGAGACTTGAAGAGATATTACGCTTTTTAATCCGCTATGAAGATAATAGAAAGGCGTGGAAATGGCTGAAAAAGGCTGACTTATTGTGGCAGATTGTTTTTTAAAATAGGCCTATATATATAAAAAAGGATATTTCACAAATACGTGAACAAAACAACCACATATGAATATTGTAAATATTTAAAGTACATTATTTTAGCAACATATGATATATTAAAAAAATTATAAAAGTAAAAGGTATTCAGAGGTCATCAGACAGGAGGTCAACCATGAAGAGGGGTTCATGTGATGATGAGGGTTTATGTGATGAAGATGATTCATGGGATGAAGATGATTCGTTTGATGAAGATGGTTCATGTGATACCTGAAAGGGATTCATGTGAAGATTGAGGATGATTGATGTGATAGCCTACTTCATTTGATAATTGAAGAGGATTCATACCTGCATGCGTGCGTGGAGACTTGATACCTGACAGACTTCATGCGCTCGGTGGGTGAACAGGGAACTGCCGCGCACGTGTCTGAGCCACACGGCGGGCGTCATGGTTACTGACGACGCGTTCTGAAGGGGAGCTGCCGGCCGTGTTCTGAGGGGAAACCATCCAGCTCCTAAAACATCAGACTCACATACTTAGGATTGTATATGATAAACTCGTATTCAAAATACTGGTTTTAATACCCAGGTGAAAACTTATCCTTTGCCTTAAAATTTCCCTGGACGATTACTTTTCCTACACTTTCTCCTCGAATGAAATCAGAACGACTTGAGCTGAATGAGATAGTGGTGCATCTATAGGGTGGAGTAATCCCAGTGGTGATGGTGGTGGTGGTGCTGTTAGTGCTGCTGTTAGTGCTGGTGGTGCTGCTGCTGCACCGTGCAGGCGACGCGCTGCACGTGAGTTGGAATCTATTCCTGCCGGGGTCGCGCGTGCGCTCTAGCCACCGCGCGGCTCCGCCAAGCGGCGTGAGGGAGGAAGCGGCCGTCAGTGTGAATCACGGAGCCGCGGGAGGAGGTCGCTGTACGCAATATCTCCGACACAGGCTAGATCTGGATCAGAGACAATCCACCATCACAACTTATGGATGACAGGATCCTGCGACTGGAGGAAAGACAGTTCATGGAGCACACCGACTTCTTAGGGTTAGTGACGATTTGTCTATTTATACACTTGATATCACTTTAGTGTGTGTGTGTGTGTGTGTGTGTGTGTGTGTGTGTGTGTGTGTGTGTGTGTGTGTGTGTGTGTGTGTGTGTGTGTGTGTGTGTGTGTGTGTGTTTTCATATACTAATGGAACGCCTTGTCTCCTCAGGATGGAGTACCCCTCTCTCTACATCTGCAAGTCGAAGAGGGCGATGAAGCGGGAGGATGGCGGGAAGGTGCGCTATGGATCTGCACCCTATTCTGTGTGATGGGTGCTCCTCTCTCACTCCGCTCTGTGTGATGGGTGCTCCTCTCTCACTCCGATTTGTGTGTTGGGTGCTCCTCTCTCACTCCGCTCTGTGTGATGGGTGCTCCTCTCTCACTCCGATTTGTGTGTTGGGTGCTCCTCTCTCACTCCTCTAACTCCGCTCTGTGATTGACAGGATGCCTATAAGTTGCCCCACCGGCTGATCGAGAAGAAGCGGAGGGACCGGATCAACGAGTGCATCGGCCAGCTGAAGGACCTGCTGCCGGACCACCTCAAGCTGGCGGTGAGGAGCTTCCCTCTGCTAAATCATCTGGACTCCGGTTACCTGTCTATATTAACTAAAACATGAATGTAATATCCCTGTAGACCCTGGGCCATCTGGAGAAGGCGGTGGTTCTGGAGTTAACGCTGAAACATCTGAACGCACTGACTGCAGTCACAGAGCAGCAGCACCACAAGATCATCGCCTTACAGAGCGGTGAGCTGTGTGTGTGTGTGTGTGTGTGTGTGTGTGTGTGTGTGTGTGTGTGTGTGTGTGTGTGTGTGTGTGTGTGTGTGTGTGTGTGTGTGTGTGTGTGTGTGTGTGTGTGCGTGTGTGTGTGTGTCCCCTCAACCTGGCGCAGGGGGGCCCATCAGTACCTATAGTATAGGGGCCCAGGATTTGGTGCTACGGCCCTGTGTGCAGTCCCTCTAACGTCGTGCATCGTGTCCAAATAGGTGATCAACCGATGAAGTCTTCGATCCATGCCGATCTGGATGCTTTCCAATCCGGGTTTCAAGCGTGCGCCAAAGAAGTTCTGCATTACCTGAATAAGTTCGAGAACTGGTCGAGCCGCGAGCAGAGATGCACGCAGCTCGTCTGCCATCTGCATGCGGTGCTGGCGCAGCTCCCGCCCGCCGGAGGAGCGCCGCCCAGGGGTGGCACGCAACCGGAGCTGGACGCGCACAGAGTCGACGGACAGGGCGACGCACAGGCCGACGGACAGGCCGACGCACAGACCGACGCACAGGCCGATGGACAGGCCCACTGCGTGCCCGTCATCCAGAGGACCGGGGAGCTGAACGAGAACGACACGGACACGGACAGCGGGTACGGGGGGGAGGCGGACAAAAACCACGGCGCCAATAAAGGATGCGAGCGCGCGGCGAAGGCGCAGGGGGGACACCGTGCGGTTAAGATCAAACAGGAGTTTGGAGACGATCGGGTGGCCAAAAAAACCAAGACAAGCTTTTCTGTGAACGGGCTGGTCGGGGCAGACCCCTCCAGACCGGACCTGGCGCTCATGAGTTCACTGATGGGACTACCTGGCGTGGGACAGCATGCGCCGTTCTGCGTGCCTTTCTACTTCATCAACCCGTCCGCCGCCGCGTCCTACATGCCTTTTTTCGATAAAAGCAACCTTGACAAATACGCGTACCCAGCGGCGGCGGCAGCGGCAGCCGCGGCCGCTCTGACAGCCCCGTTCCCTTGGCTCTACCCCGGGATACCCGGGATACCCGCTGGGCACGCCGCTGCGGCAGCAGCCGCGACCGCGGCGGCGTGCGCCGGTATCCCGGGTCTGTCTGCAGAGAAGCGCGCCAACCCGGGGAGCTTCTCCCTCTCCCGGGACCCTCAGTCCCCCGACAGGGAGGCGGAGTTGTGCTCACCTGACGACGGAGAGGAGGGTCACGAGAGCGAGGATGATGAGGGTCGTGATGACTGTGGTGATGAGGATGATGATGATGATGTTGATGATGATGATGTAAGAGACATGTCCAATGAGACCAAACTCACATAATCCTTTACGCGCGGTCTCTGTGCTTGTACAACTGGCACCTTTGTTTGTGAAGCCTGTTAATCTGTGCGTTCTGCTTAAAGAAGTGATCTATTATTGTTGTTATTAAGCTTATTTTAAGCGACTACTTTTAAGATACATTTTCACAGTGGAATTTATCATATCTTCAGAAAGCAGGGGACATTTATGATAGCGCGTGCCTTTTGCACCTATTGATCATTTTTAATGATAATCGACAATGATTGATTTACCAATAATGTCTGTAATTTTCCGTGGGGCACATTGTACTTATTTTGCTTTCTTGGACTATGAAACATTTTGGCTTAAACGCCTCCAGACCTCAGACTGAACCGAGCTTAACAACTGTCCCTGGATCTGTCCCCTTATCTTTTCTTTCATCCATGTCCCTGGATCTGTCCTTTCACCTTGTCCCTGAATCTGTCTTTTATATCCATAACCCTGATCTGTCCCCTGATCTGTCCTTGATGACTATGTCCCCGGATCTGTCTCTGTCCCTGTCCTTTGTCGGTGGCGCTGCAGCTGCCCTTCTACACGGCCCTCCGAATGAGATTCTTATTGACTGGAAACTCGTTTTATTCATGAAAATGTAAATATGATGCAGTATGGAAAGTGTTAAGAAAGTGTCAGGCCAGAGTATACCTCACGCTGCCCTAGGGGCCTCCTGTTCTGATACGCCCCACAGCTCAGAGAGATGGACATGGGTTTTCTTTAAAGATCTAGGCGTAACTTTCAAGGTTAGGCCAGACGTTCAAAGTAGGGTCTCCATGACCAGCAGAGAGCTGAACCTTTCTCCACAGACTGCAGTGAGCTATACCTCCATGAAGCAGGACAGCGGATAGCACTTTAAACAACCTTTTATATTGAATGTACATGTATTTTCCCAGCGGTTGAGGTTTGTATGTTGGACAAACTTTAATCTTTGAGAGGTGAATTGCACTTTTCTCTGCCTTTGAATACCTCCCAGCCCCCTACAAATCAAAGTACTTTTATAAATCAACACTATATAAATGTATATTTAAGTCTTGTTTATAGAAAACAATTGTTTAAACCTTGTCTTTCTGTATGAGAAGTTACTAATTGCGTCTCTGGCTGATGAGCGGGGGCCAAAAGTGTTCTGGCCTCTAGAGGAACACCTCGGAGTATGGGAGACAGAGGACTCCCGGGTTATGATCAAAATATCCACAGCATTGCTGCAAATATGAATGTCATTATGACCTGTTCCCTGAACATGTTGCCCACGTTTCCTTGAAGGCCTCTCCTCTCGTGAGGCGCTCATTAAGTTCTCCTGAAATGAGATGAGGGTTTATCTCATGGTCATGTCATCGCTTCTGTATTCTGTTCTTTTTCTTCCTTTCTGCCTCAAATCTGCCCTATCCTCAATTGTTCTATAACGTGTTATTGTGTATTGTAAATAGCTTTTTGTGAAGACATCATGGACTATATACGTACTCTAAGTCCATGTTTAGAAGTATATGGATTTTTGAAACAGATTTGTCTTAGTAACTGCTGCACACTTTGGTTTATTCCCTACACATGAGTTGTTCTAAATTATTGCTAATGAATTGTAAAATAAATATGAAAACCAAACTTTCGTTATGCCTTATTTTGACATATTTTATGTCATCTTAACTCTCAGCACCCTTCATTAGCACCCTTATCTTAACTCTCAGCATCCTTCATTAACGCCATTACTTAACTCTCAGCACCCTTCATAAGGACCCTTATCTTAACTGTCAGGACCCTTCACTAACACCCTTATCTTAATTGTCAGCACCCTTCACTAACACCCTTACCTTAACTATTAAGACCCTTCATTAACACCCTTACCTTAACTATTAGGACCCTTCACTAACAACCTTACCTTAACTATCAGGACCGTTCACTAACACCCTTAACTTAACAATTAGGACCCTTCAATAACACCCCTATCTTAACTATTAGCACCCTTCACTAACACCCCTATCTTAACTATCAGCACCCTTCACTAACACCCTTACCTTAACTATCAGGACCCTTCATTAACACCCTTACCTTGGTTACCATTGGTTTTCATTTTCCTATTTGAATGAGAAAGTGCACCCATGGTTTGAATGAATGTTTACATGAACATTAGGTATTTAATGTGTCTTAATGTGTGTTAGGGGTTAAATGGGTGATGTGGTTCATTAAAGTTTGATTGATAGGATTAATCCTATGTGGCAGCTTATTGAGTACTGTAATGTAAGATGTCTTGTTACAGTCTAGAACAGCATCCATTGCCTTCTGCGTTTTCATGAGAATGCATGTGGAGCCAAATAGTGACAGATACTTAAGAAGCACATTTCATATACTTTAATCAGTCAAAGGAACACGTTGAAGAATGTACAGTAAGCCAAGGTTTTATGCAGGTTGTCATGTGACCGAGGGAGGAAGGATTACTCTCATTCTCCCACCGTTCAACACAAAGGGATTGAGCTCTTGGCTCATCTCATCCTTAATGGGGATCATTCAGGATGGATTTTACCCTCAACTGGTTTACCCTTTGATGTTTTTAATCACCCTGCTTTAAGTTTCCAAGATTTCTTCTTTAAGGAATGATATCCATCACATGAAAGAATGAATCAACTTACTTCTTCAAGTTTAACTTTTGTTTATCTCTAGAGAAAAGTGTTTTATATATCCAATAATGACTAAATGTTGAATATTGTGGCAAACATTCACAACACTGCATCTATGTCAACATGCAATTGGACAGAGCCATTTACAGCTATCCTTTTCATAATCATGTTTTAAATTACAAAAAATATGTACTCCAGATTTGGTTTGAACGTGTTAAGCTCGCCACCGTCTCTGGGTCTGTGATCACTGGTGAAAGGGTTCCCTCTACTGGTGAACCAGGAAAGAAAGTGCTCTTGAAACATAAACGCATTTGTCGATGACAACATTTTTATTAAACCATGCCTCGTTACATCAGCAGGCACTCAGCCATCACCGGTCAACACTTTGCTGGACATTAAGGCAGAAGAAACAAGAGTTGTACATTTTGACATCATACAGGAGGAGAGCACAAGACGTGGAGCAGACCCCCATGGCAGGGCCACGCTGGGGTGCCCCATCCGGACATCCAATGTGGTGCCCCATCCGGACCCCCACGGCAGGGCCACACTGTGGTGCCCCACCCGGACCCCCACAGCGGGGCATCCCTGTGGTGCCCCGTCCGGAGGGACCAGAGTGTTACGCTACGATGACATCAAGGTGTAGTATATGTCAATTCAGTGTGGCAGCACTTATCATAGGAACAATCTTAACCAGTTGGAAAGGGACGTCATAAGCTGGCTAACCTTTGTGGAGTGCAAGGCTGTGAACGGATTCTTCTGAATAATACTGCTGTGAGATCATCCCTTTGTTTGTATGCTTTATGTCATCGCTTACTTACATTTTGGAAACAATCATGTATCTGATACAAGCATCTGTGATAGACATGTGCTTTGTCTATATATATGAAGTACAACGGTTTTCACTCTCTACATTGAAAATAAGGCACTTGTGTTTATACTTAATAGCTGCTTAGTCACTTCTTAAAACCACACACACACACACACACACACACACCTTCAGGTTTAACATCTAACGTTGAAGGTACAGTTGCTCTAGGAACATCCAAATATGGCCACATCAACAACACATGCAACAAGCCCATATAGTCTTTGGCGAACCATCTTCACAGATTAACAAGAATAAAAATGGCTAAAATAAACCATAGAGTTATCTTCAAAAATAATAACACAGTTTAATTGCAGGAGATACTAAAGACATTGTATAGCTATACATTTCATTGTAAATGCATTGCTTCATAACATAGTATTTGGCTAAATAAATGTGAATGTGGATAAAACTTGGATAAAAAAAGTAAACAAGAATTCTGGTACTTCAATTGGAAATAATAGTTTTCCTCAGTAACCAAACTATTTGCCATTTGTGCATAGGTAACTGGTCCTAGTCAATAATGTCCTTGGTGGCATCGCTCCTTCTACAATACAGAAACATCCTGGTTGGCTTGCTACCGCTTGCTATTCGCGGATAGGTTTAGATTGACCATGCAGGCGTGGCCCCGTGCCGGCCGTTCAGCAGACACACCAGGGGGCCGACAGGAACCAGTGGCGGTTCTACATTGAACCCCCCCGGGGTAGACCCCCTTCGAGCAGCCCCCAAACTTATATTTCGCAATTGCAAGAAATTCGAGGCCTACTTGACGCGTGCCGTCCATATGGGCAGGTGGGGCGGCAAACTATTTGCAAAAGCATGCTCCCAAAAAATAGTTAGTTAGTAAATCATTGTAAGTATTTTTTAATAATGTGATTGTCACATTAACTATCTATAGTTTCTGTAGGCTTTCCGACTATTTTTGGTCTGTTGACATCAAATTTCGGATAATGGTGGGCGGCGATTGTAAATGAGTTTAAAGTCTCATGCAATGTTGGGGCAGGGCAGCTCAGCGATCGCGTTCCTCCGTATGGTTAACGCATAACCCTGCAGGCTTCAATAAGGATTTCAATCCGCGGACAGTGGATCCCCCGTTCCCCCCCATGTCTGTTCCATTTGGGAAGACGCAGTGGTGACATGTCCCCCGCACCCCCTTCTCCTTATCACACAGCTGCTGTGCACGGCACCTTCTCAGCAAGCAGGGCCGCCTGCAAACGGAGGGGGCACCAATATGCCAATTCCCAACACAGTGATATGATAGATCATAGGAAACCGCTTTGCGGCGCATGATAATATGTTTTTTAAGTGCTTGTGTCATGAAATAATGCCGTTTCGACCGTGCCTAAAACCGCCACTGGGAACTACGGCGTGTGGAAAAGTTTGGAAAGCCGGCGCAACTCCAAAACACACACTTCCAAGAGATACACATTCATGCTGCGGTCAAAGCAATGCAGAGCACTGCCGTCTCATCGTCATGCGGTTGTTTTCTAACCCCCCTGCGGAGGAGCTTTCATAAAACATCAGCCTACCCTTCATCAGCTGAGCCTGTTCCAGGTCCCAGTGGGTAGGGGCATGAGGGGCTGAGGGAGCAGATCGGTGCATAGGAGAGGGACTGAGGTATGTTGGACCAAGAGTCTCGTAAGGGGTTCTGGCATTGGGGGAGTTGAGAAGAGACGCGGGCAGATGCTGTTCCCACCCACAGCGGGCCGGGCCTCAGACATAGATCCCTTCGGGGTTCAGACCAGACTTCAGAGGGCTGTGCAGGACCCGGAGGCGACCGGGTACCGGGTGGGAGTACAAGGGACGCTTCAGGGAACCACAGAGAGCTCCCAACTCTGGAACAAAGAGGGGAAATGATTGTTGTTTAATGACACATGTCGATGTTTCAATCTAGGATTCGGAAAATGAAACATGGACAGATAAGACTGCCTGTCAGTCTAACTCCCTACCCGGTCCCTTGCTCTGTCACTGCTCTCAGTACGCTGACTGGAGTCAGGCGTGTGTTTTAGGGTGCCTTTGAGGTGGG
Source organism: Gadus morhua (assembly GCF_902167405.1). Lineage (NCBI taxonomy): Eukaryota > Metazoa > Chordata > Actinopteri > Gadiformes > Gadidae > Gadus > Gadus morhua. The sequence goes on from NC_044056.1 coordinate 24,651,583, forward strand.
GGGGGGGGAGGGGATATTTTCATTTGGATACTTAAAAAATGTAGTTCAATCTGTCTCCAAATGTCTCTTTCAATGAAATGTCACACCACAAGGGGTCAGCATTGTGCTGTGAACAGCAACCAGTTCCCTCAGCTCCATAAAAACAAGGACCAAAGCTGTGGCTGATGAACACATTCATTAAGAGGACACCATCTTAGAAGTCTTGGCATCTAAAAAGGAATTGAGTGTGGTTTGATTTGTATATTTCTACCCTTGTTGGTAAGGAATATGAACAGAATTTAGTTTTTAACCCAACTAGAGTTTTTGCACGAGCATTGCGCACGCTCAACCTCTAGTTGTTGTCAACAGGGGTAATTGTTCAATGGAAAGTGTAGAATACTATGCAGTGCATTGACATTTTAACTACTATTGGTTAGTTGAAAATAATAATCATCATTGAGATTATACATCTCTTCCAGTGTCCTGGCCAAGACAGGCAGCAGTAGCCTACAGTCACACATAGCATAGCCTACACACAAAACATAAGAAAAATAAAACAACTAAAATAGTCCGCAGGGGGATATCAATATCGCAAGACAGGTTCAAGGAGGGGAATAATATAAAGTTTGAGGAACAAAGTGTAAAGACATTTCTGGAGGCTCAAGGAGCAGAGTAAAGTGTAGTCTTGTGGTGGACTCTATAGACATAATTCACCATAGCCTACTGTGTTATTGACATGTTGTCGTTGCGTTATAGGGACACTGTCTCTTTAAGATCTCGTCACTTGTGTGTTGATATGCCGGTCGTCGCGATGTTTGAATTTAACGTTTTTTATATGACAAAATGAACGACCTGCCGTTGCTTGTCGTGGTGAGAAATTGTCTCTTTCCTTATTTTATCGCAATTTATATAGTCTATAGACAGAACGTCCTACCTGGGAGTTTGTCGACGGCAGAGCCGTTATGTTTTTAAACATAACGGCTTACCTGGCAGGGCGAGTGTCGCTGCAGTGTGTTCTTACCTGCGAGTGTGCCAATGGCGGAGCCATTGAACGTCTTACCTGTGTGTGTGTGTGTGTGTGTGTGTGTGTGTGTGTGTGTGTGTGTGTGTGTGTGTGTGTGTGTGTGTGTGTGCGCGCGCTTCCGTGTATGTGTCGCTACCTTTGTGATGACGTGCGGTGTATGCGCGTGCTTGTGTGTGTGTCTGCTTGTGTGTGCGCATGTGTGTGCGCTTCCGTGTATGTTCTTGCGCATGTGAGTACCTACGGTGTATATATGCGTTCGCGTTTGTGACCAATAATAGCCCATCTAAACGGTGGCAATTTCCACTGCACCCTAAGCAGTGTGAGCTCAGGAAACATCATTCCACTGAGATAACAAAGGGCTATTTCATTGAATCAATGACATCCAGTCTTGGATAGAGGAAGTGTTGTTCATACTGTTTCCTTGATTTAAAAGGCTTTTAATATTGTCAATCATACTGTTATTCTATACAAACGGGTAAGTCTATTTCATTTCAAGAGTCCTACCTAAATTCAAGAGAACATTGCGTTAATAGAGAGTTAATGACAAGAGTTAATGACATAAGCTCATCTAAACTGAACCATTGGTGTATCCAAGTTAAAGAGAGGTAATACTTATTGTTGAGCACTCAGTGACCACCACACTTACTGTGGTAAACGCTAGTCCAAGTCAAAGGTGACCTCGCTTTCACCATTAAACTCTCTTTACAAACCATCTGAGAAGAGTCTCAATAGGAGAGACCAAGGATTTCCATCCCTGGATCACCATTGAACAGGAGAATTGGTTTGACTTTTCTTGCAGATATGTCCCTGATGTATAAATAAATTCATGATCTTGCACCACCATCACATCAACTATTCCTGTCATTGTGCAGGGATAATGCAGGGATAATGTGTGCGTTTGTGAACATGGCTTATTGTGTTGTGTTAGTTAATTAGTGTTGATAGGTTCTGCCCAGGGACTGCAGTAGGCGAGCACTCCCTGGGGGTTTGGCCCAAACCGGTAAATAAACAAACAATAACAATGTAAATAGATCACCGATGCTGTGGCCGGGGGCCGGGGGGTCGGGTGGGTCGCCGGGGCCCGGCAGGCTCCCGGGGGCCGGTGGGTCCCCAGGCTCCGCTGGCAGCACGGTGACCTTGGTGCCCGTCTGCTGGATGAACTGCTGCAGGTTGACCTGCCGCAGCTCCTTGGTGAGCTGCTCCAGGTCCTGCTGCATGTCCTGATAACACAGTGGGGTAAGGGTTAGTCCTACCTTCCTCCTCCCCTTCACACCCATACCCCCGTGTGTCCACGCTCCTCACCTGGAGCCTCCTGCTGCTCTGGCCCAGAGAGCGGTCCACCGCGCGGCAGCTGCTCTCCAGCTGGAGGGCCTGGCGGTCCTGGGCCTTGAGGTCGGCGCGGGCCCTGAGGGCCTGGGCCCGGGCCTCGGCCTCGCTCAGCCTCTGGCTCTCCTGCCGCTCCCGCTGCTGCCTCTCCTCCTCCAGGCCGGCTTCAACACACTGACACCAAAGAGTCATTAAAGACAGGACACAAACCAACGTTGATCCAGTAACTGAGTGAAGTGTCTGTTTCTACTGAATATGCTCTCCTTATCCATGTAGTCATCGCTCTTTAAAATGGAGGGCTAATGAATTTCCATTGAACCATGCGCCTCTGATGTTAATGTATTGTTATTATTATTCTATGACTATGCTGTGTCAAGAACCGGAGCTCCTCCTCCACCACCCCCAGCTCCTCCCCCACTCACCCCCACCAGCCCCATCTTCTCCCCCACGTCCCGCTCACAGCCCAGCAGCCGCCGCCGCAGCTCCTGCAGCCGCTCCTCCAGCTGCCGCTCGTTCTCCAGCTCAATCTGCAGCTCGCTCGCCCAGAAGTCCTCCTCCTCCACCTCCACCTTGTTCTTCCTCAGACGTCTCTCCAGCCTCAGGATCTCCTCCGTCAGCCCTCCTCCACCGTCTCTGTCCCCGCCGTGGCCCCCTCGCTCCCCCCAGCCCTGGAGCTCCGCCTCGTGGGAGGCCAGCCTCTGCTCCAGCCGGCCCAGCGTCTCCCCCTGGAGCCCCACCAGCCGCACCAGCTCCTCCACGCGGCAGGCCCAGAGGGCCCCCAGGGGCCCGGCCGTCTGCGGCTGGCCCCCGCCGCCGCCGGCCCCCAGGAGCAGCCTCCTCTTGGCCTCCGCCTCCCCGGGCCTGCCTCCACTCAGGATGTCTCTCAGGCCCCTGGGGCCCCCGCTGAAGGTCAGCGACTTGCGGCGCGGCTCGCGGCGGCGCATGGAGCGCTCGTTGGGGGGGCGGAGCTTAGCCAGCGGCGGGAGGCTCTGGCGGAGCGGCCCCCGCTCGGGGCCCCTCAGAAGGGGGCCTTCTGAGGGGCCCCGCTCTGTGAGGGAGGGCCCCGTGCGGAGCAGGATGAGCTGGACGTCCCCGGCATACTGGCCCCAGGTGTTGAGGGAGGACACGGGGCTCTCGTGGGGGGCCAGCAGGCGCTCGGAGTCCCTCCACTTCTCCACTAGAGTGTATCTCCCAGTGCGGCCTGGAGGAAACACACCATCAGTACCCTCCCACGGAGTGTGTGTGTGTTTGCGTGCGTGCGTGCGTGCGTGCGTGTGTGTGGGGGGGGGGGTCCTGCTAGATGAGCAGGAAACACACACACACACAATTGCAATTTATGTATTTGATTATAAGGAGGTGGCCGTACACAACCTCTACTTCAAGAGCCCACGATACACGTCGGTGAAGTAATTTAAATGCTTCAAAATAGGAACACTTTAAAAGACCAGCTAATCCTTCTAATCCTGTAGCTGCTTTTCAGTGGATCCATGTAGCTCGTAACATTCTAAAAAATGACAAGATGGGGGGGAAGGAGGCTAGGAGAGGACAACCCTGTCTGGTGGGGGAGGAGGAGTGAGTCACACCTCCCTTGGACGCTACGTGGGAGGAAGTGAGGTCACTACAGTCTGCTGCACAGCTTCCTTGACTCTCAGAGCACAGGGAAGAGGAGAGGGGGCTCAGAGATCCTGGCAGACTCATCACCCAGCACACGAGGCCTCCCTCCCCTAGGTGAAGACTGGGATCAACCACCATGTGGGGCTCCTCTCTCCACAATAACAGTAACCAGGCTGCTATTTTTGGAGGTCTGCACCACATTTAGATCACAGTAATAAAGCATTATTATTGCATTAACAAAGGGGGAAGGGTTCGAGTTATGGTTAGAGGGTTACCGATAAGATTAACACAAACCCTAGTTAGCCTTAGTTAACACGAACACAAAAATTATTACTTGTAAATCAGGTGACTTATTTAACTGTTAACTATTAGTTAACGATTATTACTGCATTAACCCATTAATGGTTAATCATTGGTTGATAAATGTAGCTTACTTTAAAATGTTACAGATTAAAAAGATGATATTTTATAAGCTTGACAAATGGAAACATAAATTGGGGCCTTTGGGTTTGAGCATCAAAGACATTCTGGTGAATTTGTATGCAATTGTGGTGGAAATGTCTTGTAAAGGAAAGAAAACTTAAAGGAAAACCCCCCTATTGGTTACTACACAATGTCCCATCCCAATCCACCAACAACCTGCAAGGCTTCAGGTCTTTTAAATAAAATAAAAAGTACTATCTAAATACTAGTACGAATGCAGCGGAGGCTTCTCCAGTGAGGAGAGGGAGGAAGATCCTCCTTAACATTGTTGAGAATAAAAAATGTAGATTGCCCAGACTACTCATTAATTAATGCCCTTAAATATGACTACCTTAATGCCTTTGTTTATGTAATGTTCGTTTCCCTGGGTAAAGGGACATTAGCACCCCCTATCGCCTATTCAAAATTACTTCAGGGGGGACGTTCCTCCCTCATCCTCCATTGACTCACATTCATTACCCCGAAAGTGTTGGCGGCCGTGGGTGTGACTAGCTCAGGAATCTGGATCCCGTCTACGTCTGTTCATAGCGCATGGCTGCGCTATGAACCAATAAGCATGAAACTGGCTGTGCTATGAACCAATCAGCAGGAGCCCTGGCTGTGCTATGAACCAATCAGCAGGAGCCCTGGCTGTGCTATGAACCAATCAGCAGGAGCCCTGGCTGCGGAGCAGCCTGGAGGGAGGGGTTATGGCATGTTCCTCAATCCTCGGACACCAGACTTCAAAGTCGAAAGTCGAAGATCTCCCAGCTTTCTTGCGGCATTTCTCGGAGGCACGCCCCCTTTTTGTCTTCATGTTTCCGAATTCTGAGAGTAGACCGAGAGCAGTGATGACAATCTGAACAATATGGCTGCGCAGGTGAAGAGATTTATTGTCTATGTATTTGTAACACATTGGTCATTTTAAGGTCGATTTTAAATGCTCTTACAAACTTGATTACATTGCTACTTTATTGCAGTCACCAATGTATACATTGCATGGTCTTGCTGTGCGTGCAATACAACGTAAAGTTGTGTTGTTTTTTTTCGGGTTGGTTTGCTAAAGAGGCTAATGTAGCTAACAATAAACAACGACTAGCCAATTTCATGACAAAATCACAAAGACGAACAGGAACGCTATAATTACTCCGAGATCGGAAATGACGAACTCGGAAGGCTGGCGTCCGAGGATTCAGGAACATACCATTATCCCCTCAAGTCTAGGCTACAAGAACCAATGAACCCGCTCAGTCATATGCCTCGTTTCCGACGAGTGGTGCGCTACTGTTCGTTGCGTGACAGTGCGGCTCTGTTCGGTTATTTTGGCGTGTCCGTAGTGCCGTGTTCTTTTGGAAAAAAGTCTGCCGAATCAGGATCGCTTTAACTGACTTTATTTGGTAATGTTTTTGACTAGTCTCTAGGAAGCAAAAGGAGGGGAATTGTATGAGCACGCGTGGAGTAGTGGATACACTTAGTAGGGCTTCTAAAGGACGCGTTACCTGGAGCGTTCTAGCCCCCTGGCCTGGGCTATGTTGTGACTTATCTACTGGTCAGGCGTGGACTCAGTTATGTGCTCAGATTGGCTAAGCATGGTGCTGAACTCCCGCCCCCCTGGATACCCATATGTGTCTTTATGCTGTCCCTTGCGGCTATGTGTTGGGATTGCAATTTGTTTGTGGCTATGTGCGGGAATTACACTTGTTCTTGTGGCCTTGAGCGTCTGGGTCTCTTGAACATCTTGACCACTCGTATCTCTAGAATTGACACATGATGAATGGCCTCCTCTATGAGCTGGACGCCTCCCTAGTCTCCGGATCCCTCCTTAGCGTGAGAAAGAAGCCACTTTCAATTGGCAAGGGCATATGTGGCCTGTTGGTATGAATGTGTGAATTATGTTACAGTAGCCCGCAGCCGGGCTGCGGAGCCCGCGGCCGGGCTGCCCGCGGCCGGGCTGCCCGCGGCCGGGCTGCGGAGCCCGCAAGGAGGATTGACCTGATCTATAAATTAAGTCCCTCAATCTTAATCGGCTTAACACCATGACTAACATTCTGAAACATCCATTAACATCCACTTTTTGCCTCAAACAATGTTAGGCTTACAGCCTATGCAAATAGTTGTGAAATAATGCTCTTTTAATTGATTGTTACTCTGACCGTTCTGTTTGATATTGTGGAAAGGATGTTAGTGAATGATTCAGAGCATGATGTATTTCGAACGGCATCACCTCTGGTCTTGTGTCTTATTTTTAAAACAATTGTAGCTGAAACATAGCCAAATTACAACCAATAGCTTCAGTCATTGAGGGCAAAAATAGGCCCAACGCTAGGCCCAGATTTTTTAATTTAGTTTTACGAATCAAGAGGCTTGATTTGACTAATTGGCTTTGCATCCTTTCCTTCTGCCATTCGTCACTGGTGGATTTGTATCATTTCACATAATTATCCCTCCCTGCTATTTTGTAGTTCCCCAAAACACCCAGACACAACTTGAGCCTCACATAGTTATGCCACCATACACCATTAACAGTGCAAGCAGGCCAATGGCAACCAAGCACGCATTCCTTCCTCCCTCACTTTATAAACCACCAGCCGCCACTGTACGAATGGAAATACATTTACCGTGAGATCACGTTCTCACTTGCTGTGTGTGTATGTGTATGTGTTTCCGTGTCTCTGTTCTAGTGCTACCACTTTGTACAGCTGACAACAGCTCACAATAAATAATATTATTTTTAAAAATTAATGTGCCTGCTGCATGAGATGTGCGTAGCTGAAAAGGGCCGCAGGCCTACGCTGTGTATGTTGTTATATTTGATAACATCTGTCATATTGGCGGTACTTGGGGAGTCAAATATTTTCTGTATATATATAGACAAACGGTTAATGGCATCAGCGCAATCCTGCTTTGGAAACATGATGCTCCCAGTTATCAACGCTACAATTATTCATCACACTGCCCATTACAAATTCAATATTTCTAATTGAACAATTATTTTAAGTTCCAATTTGTGTTCAAACTATCTCCCAACAGAGCAGATACAAAGATCAGGAGGAGCAGGACGTGGAGCAGGTGGTCCTACCTATGGCCTGGGCGAGGGCGATGACCACGTCGTGGCAGGAGGTGGCCTCGGTGACCCCGCAGACCACCCTCTGCACCCCGTCCACCCAAACCTTCAGCTCCATGTCACCAGTCCATGACGGGGCCCATGGTAGGATGGCTCCTCTGATGGCGGCGTAGGGGACTGGTCCTGTCAGCTACCTTACTGGGAGAGGAAAACAGGAAACGCCGGGTCAGGATTCCAGTAAGGGCTCTCCAAGGACGGTGATTGGTCGCCTCTGCCGTGATATCACATCCTTTATGAAGAGAATAAATGCAAGCTAAGCTGATGCGTCACGTAACACGCTAACGGTTATTTTATAAAATAAAACATTTGAATAAAGCATAACATTATTTTGCTTAATAAGAATAAGGAGAATATTAACTTTGGAATGGTCCTGCTTAGCATGGGGGAAACAGCCGGACTTAACACCGTTTCTCTGTTCTCTTCCTGAGAATAGTGTTAGGTGTGTCTGGGGTGCTTACAGGAAGACCTTCCAACCGGGACTCTGAGGTCAAGTTCCTGCTTTTGTTTCACAAACCACATGAGAGCAGAAGAGAGAGAGCAGCTTGATGACGTTATCAAAAAGCAGGAAAAGGACAGGAAATGTGCAGGGGAGAGAAAAAAGGCTGTTAAAGTTAATGATACCAAGGGGGTGGAGGGCAAAAGAAAAGCTAGCACATCGAAGATTAAAATATGCACTTCACACAGAGCAATCATACAAGGGACTAGACAAAACAAAGGGAGCAATTTAGTTATCAATCAGTGCATAAAGGACTATTTTAAATATTAAGTTGGTACACTGGTCAGTATTTTTCATTGGACTCACTCTAGCAAAGCGGATCACCGGTTAGACATTTTCAGATTGATATCAGAGCATGGTAAAGAAAACACTGCAGGAAAAGGACATTTTCATTCCGTAGGATTGCACATTATGTGTCATTAAGCGGTTTGTCTGGGACATTTCCTCCAAATGGTCCATGGGGTTAGTCTGTTTGGACCAAAACCCAGACAGGGTCAAACATGGCACAGCTGAAGCAACATAGGACCGCTTTCAAACACACGTTCACAACACTATCCAACATAACCTACATACTCTAGACTGGGACCCGAAGGACATTGAGACTTCAACACTGAAGCAGAAGGCTTCTGAAGCCTAGAAGATGGCTTGCTGGTACACAACTGTGTCATGGGAACGTGTAAACACATAAGGGGTAGCTGCTAGGAAGGAGTTGATCATTCTTGGCATATTTACAGCTGGTTCCAAAGTGATTTTGTCTTTCATCCCGATTGCCCTTAAATGGAAGAAAGTATTGGGATTCGGAGGAAGCAGCCTCACGTGTACCACAACACAGACATGGCAACACTGCAGTGACCCACAACCCTCTCTCCTTGACGTCTTATTACTTACAAGCCAAGGTAGTTTAGTATTAAAAAAAATTATGTTGTACTGTAATACAATTCTCAGGCACTTTACAGTATTTAGGAACACTAGTTACCCTGCAAATATCTTCTTTTTCATTTTTTTTATGTTACTGTCTTGGAACTGGCTCAATGCTGGCTCAATGCATGCTTTTACAGAAGGGATTTATTTATTTTAACATTATTTTAACAACCAAACCGCCAGGCATCAATACATTTTAAGGTAAGTAAAAAACAAACAAGTGAAAGTTAAAAGTGCTAAAAGATAAAGGTGTAGATAAGAGTCACAAGTGCAGCAGAAGAGAGCCCACTTTTAAAACTGAAAAGAAAAGTCTCCTTCCTCTCAACTCCCTCCCTCCTGACGTTCTCCACTATTGAGAAGTGTTGCATTTCCCGCACATGTGATTGATAATCAAGACAGATACTCTGAACCAATCAAGGAAGGAATGGCTTGAATGGTCAGATATGGGCCATGTTTGGCTCATAAAGAGGAAGGCACAGTGAACTCAAAACAGATATTCTCAGTCCAATTCCCTCACTGATAGCTGACAAGTGGCTAGCCATTTCCAGCCTGTTGTCAATATGACCCCAAAAAGACCCATGAGAAAAACCACCAATGGACAAGAAGGTTTCCATCTGTGGAAAGAAATGGCTGACTTTCCTTTCCATTGAAATGGAAATGCAATATTTCAAGAGAGTTAAGACAATTGACAACTGTGTTTTCATAAGCCATAAATGATGCTCTCTTTTTTTCAGAAACTTTGCTCATTGAATGCATATTATGTTTAGGTTGTTTGTTAATGCAAACGTTTTTATTTTTGTGGTTTCAGAAATCAGTAAAACACGATTACATTATGGCAGTTGTGCAAGAAATAGATCTGGGAGTAAAAATGGAAACTGATGTTGAATTTATGAAAGATTAGTCCTAGAACTAACATATAAATGGATAATATTAAATTGCCATGGAATGAGCCTTGAATCACCCCATAGTTAAAGGTATAATATGTACAAAAGTACTTTACTAAATGATTAAATGACCATGTACTCATCAGAGAATAAGGAAACAGGCATATTCAAAATACTGGGTTCTCCAATAACAGTGCTTGTTTTGGCCTGTGCGTTATTAGGAACACTAATAACGCACAGGCCAACCCAGGGCCAACCCAGGGCACTCACTATTCTGAGTGCCCTGGGTTGCCAGATTGAAACATTTGGCCACACAAACACAGTGTGTTGCAGCCATGGAAGCAAGACAACAGGATCAACTGAGATTGTACAAGATTCTCCCCAACCTAAGGGCAGATCCTCTTTTAAAGAAAACAACATGAGAAGAGTTGTGCTAGAACGTGGGTAAATCTTTGGGTTAAAGTAAAAGACAAGATTATCTATTTGGTGGTTTTAGATTTACAGGAAGTGATGTAATCAACCACTGAGAGACCATCAAAAGAAAAGAAAAAACACAATTTATGGGGGCCTAGAATTAATAGGGAGTCAGATAAAGACGACTGGTCTCTTAAATATGAATAAGGGCATTATGGTCTAATCAATGAAAACTTTGGAGGCTTTAGTCCTACAGGAAGTGACACCAATATAAGGTGATCTAGGGCTCAAGGAGACTTGGAGAGAGCGAGAGACCTGGGCTCTCTTTCATATGAAAGTAGGCTTTTAAAAACATTCATATGAAAGAAGGGCACCATTTAACGCTCCGTCTCCTGATGGCTCAGCCAACGGCCTGCTTCCGAGATTTGGAACAGATTCCCAAACCTATTGATCCAATGCATGGATCAATAGTTGCATACATGAGAATCAGACCTCTATCTAATTTGAATAAAAGTTACAAGCTAAATACACAAAAACATGTTTAAAGCCACGGGCCCCATTGAACTTTGCCCCTTACATGCAAAGGAAGTTGTCCACATGCCAGCATTGTGGTTTCTATCTTAATCCTCCAACTTTAAACCGCCGGCCAATCTTTGCCCATTTCCTCTAATGCTTCCTTTATCTTCATGATCTTTCCAGATGGCTGAACATCACAAAATTCATGCACAGGTACCCCTGGGTCCCAGGTATGACCTATCCATGATGAGATATCTACCTCTTGCAGAAACATAGTTAGCCAAAACAGCCATTTATTTGACTGGGTTGGAGCATAGAAACACGGCAGCTCACCAGATTGGTAACCAGGTGCATTGCTGCTACGGCGGCAATGCACCTGGTCTTTCGGAAGTCCAGAACAGAAGATGTACGTCATCCCTGCCGCACTCTTAAATCTAAGTTTTGTATTGAAAGCGTATCATCAAACCTTTATAACACAGATATAACACAGAACCAGGGTCTCCCCATGTCAAGTCCTGTGGTACGCCAGGCCTCAGTTGTCAGGAGGTTGTTTTAAGATTTCCAGTGATGGTGTGGGGAGGCTCTGTGGGAAACATCGATGGTTGAAGGTTAACCAGTGACATCTGTTGTTTACGCGAACGCACTTCAGCATGTCTGAGATTAACAACAGAGCACAAGTAGACTCTGTCTGAACGGAGGTTCGCCTCCTGCCTATTATGTAACCATAAATTATCTATGTATAAATGTAACCATTCATCAAATATCAACTGGAACATCTCTCTAAATAACATTAACCACTCACAGATATGACCGTGTTGGTTGCTTGTTATCAAAAGTAAAACCTCCAGCAAACATAATCATTTTGACGTAACTTCATCTTCTAAATACATTTTATATTTTGTTGATATGTATTTTGTTTTTAATCAGGATATATAATTAAATATTAATTAAAGCCTTCCCCTTTGCGTATTGTTGTTGAGACCAAAATAGGATTGTCTGCCAACATTTAGTGGTTGGTAGGCGGAGTTCCCCGGAGTTAACAAGTTTTAAAATAATGAGTGCCTGCCAAGAGCGTTCCAACAACAGAACTATAAGTATATAGCAGAATGGTGCCACTCTATATAGACAGCAGCTCCCCCCTCAGAGGACCAGCATTCAATATATCTCCACAATTGGCCAATTAGTACCTTGCCCTAAACAATGTAATTTTCAAGCAAGAGGACAATACAAGGAGCAGGGTTTGCAAAGAAACTGAACCTGTGTTCCCACAACACACCAAAGATTGAACAATTTCTCCTCAATACGTGAGTAGCTCAATACGAGATGGTGGATCCAAATGACAAAAACACATAAAATCAGTGGAAGTTCCACTGATGAGAAAAAGTCATGTCAATGTGTAAAGTTACTTAACTCAATGCAATTTATGCAACAAGAAAGGACCTTTTGAGAGGACATGCAGGTAATAGAAAAGTTCATAGAACAATCTCAACAGCCAAAACACTATTGAGGAAGAAAGAGACACTGATTAGGAAGATTAAGAATTGTCCTATGACGTTGGCATCGTCTCCATCAGCCTTTTCAGAGGTAGAGCCAATTAGGTATTGGCACCCAGAAACCAGACACTGGTGCTGTGGTCACAAGGTTGAAAGAAATGGGACCTTCTCAAGAAGATCTTTACCAAGCCAGCCACATCTTGGAGGTGTAACAGGTGCAGATGTGTGCTCATGGTGAGCTAGCTGACAATTCAGGATAACTGCAGCGGATGCTTAGTATGGAAGTGGTCCACATTATGGATGAGAATGCAGTCAACTACAGATCTCTGAAGTGCAAGCGGGAGCGAAATCTTCCACTAGGCAAGAGAACAGCTCATCCTCTTACAGACCTGAAAGGGATATTCCCTGAAATGTTTGATGGCAATCTTGGTGTTTTTGAGGGGGAAGTAGACCTGAAGCTTTCACCAGACGCCAAACCGATACAATCAAGCTGCAGAGCCCATCACCGATGTTCTGCTGTCCCAATTCCCTCCAGGCAACATCCAGTTCTCCATGCCATCACCACCAGAGCATGCTGATCCTGAATGTAGAACTGCAGACGTTCCATCAATGACCCCTCCATCTCCAGGTCTGACTCCGCTCATTTTCAGCCAATCACATGGCTGCAGTTCCGACCTCTGAGTCCAGCCTCCAAGCCTCTCGGTTCTCTGTCAAATGTCTACTCTATCGGAAAGAACATGGTTTTTTGAATGATCGTACATAACAATCTCTAGGTGGTGAAGAAGTGAATGCTGCATCACGACACTTTTTCCATCTAATTTCGACTGGGTTTTGAGATTATCGGTGCCGTTAAAGTAGTAAACGGCACCGACGTAAAAACCCAGTCACAGCAGTCATGTGGTTGACTGAAAACGAGGGAGGCATCTGATTGGCTACAGAGACTTCCTTGTTGAAAAAAATGCATTTGTGAATCTAGCGACGTCAGGAGAGTCTCAAAAATCCACACATAAATACAGACCAGTTCCCACACAAATGCAAGTAAGTTCACAAATGAAAAACGTCTTGTAAATACAAGTTTAACAGTTTGTATATAAATGTTACAACATCCAAATACATTGTGATGAAAATTGCAAATATTTTTTTAATTAATATATTTATGGATTTATATTACATTTATTTAAAACAAGGTACATTTGTGTGTGGATTAGAAATGTGTTTGTGAAACTTATTTTTGTTTATGGATTTATTTTACATTTATACATACCGATATCCATTTATGTGTGCATTGAAATGTATTTGTGGGAAGAGAGTAATTTATATATAAATCACAAAATACATTTGTGAATCCTTCTCTGTGCATTCATTAATAATGAGACTGTTCTGACTCCATAAACTACGGAAGAGGATTAGGGCCACACATGTAAAAAAAAATTAAGTTCTGACTTTATTCTCAGAATTCTGAGAAAAAAGTCAGAATTCTGACTTTAATCTCAGAATTCTGAGAATAAAGTCAGAATTCTGACTTTAATCTCAGAATTCTGACTTTTTTCTCAGAATTCTGAGATTAAAGTCAGAATTCTGACTTTAATCTCAGAATTCTGAGAATAAAGTCAGAATTCTGACTTTAATCTCAGAATTCTGACTTTTTTCTCAGAATTCTGAGATTAAAGTCAGAATTCTGACATTAATCTCAGAATTCTGAGAAAAAAGTCAGAATTCTGACATTAATCTCAGAATTCTGAGAAAAAAGTCAGAATTCTGACTTTAAAGTCAGAACTACGGGTATCTGTAAGGACCAACCTCCGTGGGAGAGACACTTTGCTTTATGCAGTAGGAGGAAACCTATGGAAAGAATAGAATGGCGCGGTAAAAGTGCAAAACCTGTGCGGTTTGGCAAGAATTCCGTACGGTTTTGAATGACTAATAGCCGCGGCTATTAGTCATTCACTCCGGCTATTAGTTATTAACTCCGGCTATTAGTTATTCACTCCGGCTATTAGGTATGCAGAACGAGCCCTCCCTCTTCTTTGCTTGACCACTAAGTTTGAAGGCTGTCTAAGCAATCAGTGAAGAGAAATACCAGACTAAAGTAACGCATTGTCGAGACTAGAGCTGCAGTGCCTCCATGTTTCGCCGTAACATAAAGCTGTGTTGTCTTTACTAGTTTCACTACAATGTAATGACCACCACTAGCTAGTGGAAAATACATTTGTGTCTAGTACACTGATATATTTGTATATGTTAGGCTATATATTGAGATGGCAGTGTTCGAAATACCCGTCAATATTCGGGGATGCCCTCATCCCCAGATTGTTCTCGATATGCAGTAGCCAGCTAGGCCATAACATTACAATATTTCATGGATGCAAGCAAGCCAAGAAAATCAATCTATATCTATAGCCTACATGACAACACACAAACACACGCACACACACACAGACACACACACGCACACACGTTAAACACACTGGTATAGCAATAGGAGCCTGCATTGGCTAAAGTTGTTGGGATGCACGTTATTTTATAACAGGGAGGGGCAAAGTTGTGCATTACAATGCAAACACGACAATAATTGGCACAGTTCTTGCGCACTCAGAAGAACATGAACTGAATAAATGCCAGGTATTTAGCATATCGGAGACAGGCACACAATCAGTGCATTTGCAAATAAGAGCCTGCAGTATGACCGTTCTTGTGACATTATTTAACCATCCATCTACAGCTAATACGATCAGACAGATACATCATTGATCACATATAAGCCAACAACAAGCCCAACATCACCACGGCAGGTGCGCTCTCTCTCGCACATTCACACAATCACTCCAACTTCTCCAACTCCAAGGCAAAGCTGTTTCACTAAGACCACAAACAACCACAACTAACCAGCCTACATATCCACAACAATGCACAACAATCAGTTCTATACATTGCGTCTATCTTCTGTTTGGCGCACATGGCTAATGTGCATACTTGCACAGGACTGTCGGCTCCGCTTGTCAAAAAAATAGAACGTATTTGTGAATAAATGCTTTGAATTCTGAATACTGGACTTGGTGAGCTTGGTGAGTTGGCTATGGGACGTGCACTTTTACCGCGCCATTCTAGGGCCGGATTGTGGCTTTCTTGGACTTCCATAGGTTTCCTCCTACTGCATAAAGCAAAGTGTCTCTCCCACGGAGGTTGGTCCTTACAGATACCCGTAGTTCTGACTTTAAAGTCAGAATTCTGACTTTTTTCTCAGAATTCTGAGATTAATGTCAGAATTCTGACTTTTTTCTCAGAATTCTGAGATTAAAGTCAGAATTCTGACTTTAATCTCAGAATTCTGAGATTAATGTCAGAATTCTGACTTTTTATCTCAGAATTCTGAGAAAAAAGTCAGAATTCTGACTTTAAAGTCAGAATTCTGACTTTATTCTCAGAATTCTGAGATAAAGTCAGAATTCTGACTTTTTTCTCAGAATTCTGAGAATAAAGTCAGAACTTAATTTTTTTTTACATGTGTGGCCCTAATCCTCTTCCGTAATAAACGCATGACGTGGGCACAAAGAAAATTAAATGCATCCATTTCCATGGCGCGTTCCGTGCCGTGTGCAGGCACGCCAGAATTCAAAAAGTTAAGAGATGGCGGTTAAAGCAAAGCGCAGCAAAGAATTGAAATACTTTAAAGAAATAGGAGATCATAAGGTGAAATGTAAAATATGCCAAGCGAAATCGAGCTACCAGAAAGTACTATGCGGCAACATATGCTCCTGAAACACAACGGTGAGTTCGGGAAGCAGACCCGCAGCAACGGTGAAAGTGAAAGTGTGTCGGCTATTTTCATCGCCGCAAGACACAGCTGTAATCCCGGGCGTGTAGAGAAGATCACAACGCTGAGTATTTCCATAGTCCATTTGCTGCCGTTTTATTTGCAGCTTTAAATTATTTGCAATGGTTAGGCTACTTGTTTCGTTTTTTTTAAAACTGTCACAGGCCTTGGTTCGACGTGATTTAAATTGTGAGACGCATATTTATTTTTGTAAGGAAAATGTGTTTTGAACGTTTGCAAAAATAAATAATGAATACTCTGATAACTCTGACTGTTTTGATGGAGAATAAGCATTACATGTTTGGTTGGTAATATTGCCGTTCATCATCAGGCCTATTCCTGCTGCAGATGCGTTGCATTCTAAAAATAGATTTGATTTAACGAGTACTCGATTGATCCTCGAGGAATTCCTTCGATCACTCGAGTTTGGAATTTACTACTCGTGCCCATCCCTACGTCCATTCCAATTTTTAAATGTTCAGATTTGCTTGGAATCGCACGCTTCTTTTCAGATTTTTTAATATTTTATAGGCCTACTTAAGATATTCTACTTTAAAATATTTTTCTTTACAAATGAAGTCAATGGAGGGACGGCTCCGCTGTCCACCCATTCAGCCATGGTTGAGTAGGAATTTGGGGGAAAGAAACTTTGGCTTTGATGCCCTGAAGTAAATGAACCGCGACAAGGAGGAGAAAGGGATTGTTGCCCGCGAATGTCTCCCGCCGGAGCCCCGCTGCCCGCCGCCGCGAGGCACCATCGCCGCGAGGCAATAGAATATTTACAGAACACGGCCAAAGGCTGTGTGCGCCTCGCCATTGCGATACATCCACTGTAAACAGAGCGCATGGTACCGTGGCCGCAAGCTGCTCAGGGCCATATCCCCACCCTCCTCCTTGACCCGCCTCTCTCCTCCTCATTTGCATTAAAGCTACAGACACTGAAATGTCACGACTGGCTCGTAGTAGCTGTAATTCTGCAACACGGCTGAATTTCAGGACACTTCAAATACTGTGTTAGGGGCCCACTAATATCTATATTAAAGCATTCATAAAGTAGCATGCCATGGGACCTTTAAATGGTGTGCATCTTTACATTGTCAACTCCATTTAGACTGTTCAAATCCCTTCACTTGATTTAAGCTTTACGTCTCAAACTATTTTGCCCTTCTAAAACATATTTTCTACCTCATTTTGCACTAAAGCAGTAGTATAATAATAATAATAATAATAATAATAATACATTTAATTTAGAGGCGCCTTTCAAGACACCCAAGGTCACCTTACAGAGCATATAGTCATCATTCTAGGAATAAAAGGAAAACAGAGGTTAAACATGAAGAATAATAATAATTAATAACACTCAAAGACGCCTAAAGTGAAGGGGGGACCTCACTAACCACCACCACCAGTATACTACTACTATAACATGTAGTAGTATAAGTGATGAAGGAAATACAGAAGAAATCTAGTTTCCACCAATTTACAATTATTGGAAGTGAGTTTTCCAATGCATTTCAAACCAGATCTTCCATAACCTGCTTTTTACTCTAGTAAAGCAACTGGATACACTTCTCAGAGCGTCTGAACATTTTGAAATTGAACACGTAGCAGTGTTAAATGTTAAGTGCTGTCTGCCTGCTGGAGAGCAGTGTGTCTCCCGGCAGGTACAATACCAGCTGGAACTCTCAGCGGGAATATCTGGTGAATATCCAATATCTTTCATACGCAAAGAAAGTCTTTCAAACTACATAAAGTGCTTCTGAGTTGCATGATTATTCACATACATAACCACAGCAGCGCTATGCTGCTTTACTCCTCACTTTCCATTTTGATGTTGGGCGCTCCTGGCCCTTATACTTTATTGATGAAAGCACATACTTACAACAACAAATGTGCCTAAACCAAGCAGCCAATGCGGGGTCAGCCCTTTAAATAACACCAACTTACAATGTACCTACTGCGTCGTATTACAAATTGACCACAATATCTTTCATGGCAAATAAATAAGTTGTAAAATATTAAACGGCAACTTCTCAAGGTAGACCAAAAGTAGGTGAATCCCACTGTTCATTACCCTTCTCCGGCCTCCACCCCAACATCTGACAGAGCCACAGCAAGAGCAACAGGTTTGTAACATACCATAGCAATCTGTTGGTACAGAGGGGCACTGGAAAATGGGCCCTCTTCATGAGTGTGAATGCAAGTGTGATGACATTTAACATTGATAATAAACAATGTTACTCTGACTTGCATATAAGATATGTTTAACCAGAATAAATAATTCATAACGCATAATTCACAAACAATTAAAACCCAACCATTCTTTTGATTTTTATTGCCTACGAACCAAGCCAATTGTTGTGCTGGAGGTTGTTGCCAGGCCAGCCCAGCGATAGAGGGAAGCATGCCATCTGCAGCTCTACAAACCCCCTTCCTTCCCTTTGGCCGTGCCAGTGTTTGGAGGTGTGCCCACCCCCCTGTTCCCTTGATCCATCATTGGATTGGGAAGGCAAGGAGATTGAGGAAGTGAGGGACAGGATTCTGCCGATGAAATTATACATTTATAGTGAAAAAAAATAATAATACAATGCAATCAAAATGGTTGATTTGGTCTTTTGAGTGACTGTGGAGGACGAGGACGTATTCCAGCCTGCCACAATTTTGAGATGGAGGGGGAGTCGCAGGCTCTGTGTCTATTGACTTCCTCCGCTAAATACTTAAGAACAGTAGGCCTCCACCACCGTGCTGCGGGCCACACATTCACCAGGATTTCTTCTTCAGTAAATAACAATAATGTTGGATTATTTATACTCAATATATGTATATCTGCATTACGAGTGTCGTACTTGAGAAGTATACAAAACTGCAGCATGCTGGCGAATAAGAGTAAAACAAGCAGCCATTGAATACAATGGAGACTTTATGCTATTCTGTCGGAGGGGAAGTAGGAACAAATATCAGAGCAGGGCGACCAGCGGAGCACTCACAAACGCTAATTAACACTTCTCCAAGCAAGTACATTCCATTGTTCATTACAATGAAAGACCAATGGAGTCTATACTTTGAAAATGACAACAAGACTTGGGGGCGGAGACAAGTCTGAGCCAACACAACCCAGGACAATGCTCTTCTTCTCCTGAAGACATCAGGTAGCTCTTTACTCACTGGTGGTAGATAGTAAGGATTGGTTATAGTACTTCAGACTCCTTAGTATCCATTTCAAAACCATGTTTAATTCCAAATGTACTTCCTGTGTAGCGCACCATTTTATTACTAAGAGTTTATACTGTTCAGTAACTGGTACCAGACCACTTCTGATCTCAGGCCTACCACGGACACAGGCTGATCCACGCAGCAGCACTCACGGAAACAAGGAGTAGACCAAGAAGAAAATACAGAAATTAAGTCGAGAGAAGGGGAAAACCCAAAGGGTATGAGAATCCCCCGCAGCTGAGACACTCCTGCCTAAAATGCAAAACAACACGACCCAATGCATGCTTTTATAAAGCTCCACAGTAAAGAGCTGCCTTGATCCTGAAGTTTTGAAACTGATAACAACAATCAGGCTCTGCATTCTCGGGCAGAGAACAACAGCCTGTGACTCTCAGAGATACGAGAGCTAGGGGTCCATGGGGCTGGGGTATTTTGTCTGGGTTAACAAGTCACTCCATTTGATCATGATGCATTGCCCCCATATAAGGAGTAATATCATAGAAGCTGTTCATACTGACATATGTGGGATGCAATACAATTTCTAAACACAATAATTATTGACGCAAAAAATATATTATTTTCACTGATTCAACCAAACCTAAGAGGCGTGTTATTGATTGTGATGCATCGTCTTATTCTCCTCATGTTTCTGGGGGAGCCCATTCCATTATGATGAGAACAAGTCATGCTTACCATTTAAACAATAATGAATCCGGGATGTTATGATGTTTAAAGAATATTATGAGTTGGCATTTGCAACATTAAATGGAGAAACTCGTAAAATTACGTTTTTTTCTTTGAGGTTCCTTGTATTGTGTACATTTGTGTGCATCATGTAGCCTAGTAGAACCTACAAATGTTACACAACGGTTACAGAGGTTCAAAGATGCACAAAGAAGCCATAGTAGGGCTGTTTGATAGGACGATATATCGATATATCGAAGATAGATCTCGGGACACGAGAGAAAAAATAAAAGTCTATAGATAGATATTAGCCTTGATTGTTTCTATCGCTATTTTACTTTACGGCAGTGTTTTACGGCATTCAGACCCTGCTTTATGTTTACTAGACTTGCTCGACAGATACAAAAAAAACGACAAATCAACTTTGTAATGGTCAAAAGTATTTTTCTTTTCACTTGTACTATGTACTGCCGCTACCCTAGCAAAGTATGTACTGTTGCACACAGTTTGAATACAATTGGGACAAACTACAGGTGATGTCACTGATCAGTGCACCGGTAGTTCAGCCATGTGTCTTCTGCTGCAGAGGACTGTGGGGCACAAGAGCCAAAAACCATGCTGGCTTGCATACTGCAAAATGAGACCGGATGTAGTTCAATATCCTGATAGTGCAAGTTCCATACTTGTATTGGGACATAGGCCTACTATATATTTTTCTTGCATACTAAATAGTATGGTAGTATGGGCATTGAAACGTAGGGGGAGTCTTTAGACAGCCGGTGATCTTGATGATCGGGTCTAATTGAGAGGGTAGGTATACTGGCTGTTTGTTGGCTGTCCATCTGAGAATTGTTAAACCTGAAACAGTGTTTTTATATCTGGTTCTGATTTTGTATGTTGCTATTGTTCTTATTTATTTATTGCTTACTGGCTGCAGTACTTGAGATTGATGAAACCTATGAACCTTTATGATGCCTTTGTTTATTGGCAGCACAATTGGAAATTTCTAAAACTAGAAACTGAGTGTTTACTTTTATTTTTTATCATTTCATAACCTTTTTATAGGTACTACTACAGTAGGTACTACTGGCAATATGTAGCCAGATGTAGATGGACGGGAAGCTGGAAGATGTGTTATGCAGTAGCTTTGAATCTAGGATAAAATCCCAAGTCATAGGATTTAATTGAGATTGCATGTCTAGAAAGCCTTCAGCCCCGCAGCATACTGAGTCCCCTGGTGCAGCCGCCTGCTTTTAAACCAGCAGGCTCCTGAACCCAGAGCAGCTCCTCTCCGGCCCAGAGGTCAGCGCTGGCAGAACCGTGAACATCTGGACGGCAGGTTTCAGCCATCATAATGCCGCCTTTGTTCCCATGCCATATTAATCTCTCAGGGCTTCACGGCCAGCAGGGGAATAACAGTACAACCGAAACATGTTATAGTTGCTTTGGTTTGAGGTAGGCCATATTCATAAAGCATGCATTTAATTAGGCTATTTAAATATCACATTACATTGAAAATACACCGCATGCATCCATAGCCTAGCTTTTGGAAGATGGTTTTCTTTAAATATATGACTGTCGCTCCACTAGCCTAATATTCAGTGATTTGGCCTCTGAATAAAATGACCTGGACCATATGATCATGACTAAAACTAAAGCTGGACTCAGAAAAGTGATTGAGTGGCCGACATCTGAGTCAACATGCCAACTAAACTACTAACTTTCATAAATAATGTTCAACTTTAAGGGTTTCCTCTGTATTTTCACCTTCAACGATTTGATTTTCCATTGTCTTTGTGAGGTATTTAAATAATGACATAGAAACCCAAACCAGAAGTTCTCTAAGTCTCAACCAAACCAAAGCTTGATTATGAGAGGATTCAGACGTGCAGACTTCATCACAATGATGCAGATGTTAATCACCAGGATTGTTAAGGTCGACCCGATCATCAACATACACTTCCATCCAGACATACCGCTGAACTATGAGCCTCCTGGCTCTTGATGTTCCGTTATATCTCTCCCAATGTAATGAAGGCTGAGCTTCGGCTAATTCCTGGATCAGAGGAGCCTGATAGTTGTCCTAATATAAACAGGATGTATAGATGTAAAGTCTATAGCCTGACGGACCGATCCGAGTCCGCGTCAGCCTTCGTATTCAGCCTGAAGTTTATGGAAAAATCTGTGATGAAGGAATTCCGCCAATGTCTTCCTCTCCTCCATTGCCCACTTCACCACTAAACGCGACCAAGTAACATCTTACCTGCGGTACAAGAACAAAATAATAAATTAGATCAAAGATGTATTACCCTTCGGTTCGTCTCCGGAAAGTTTTAAGTTGTCCTGTGCTGCAGCCCTTGCGGTGTTTCCATTATACTGCGGAAAACGACCCTCTCCCCATTCCTGGTGAATCCATGACAGAGGAACTGGGACACCGCAAGGAATGCTGGACTATTTAAAGCTGCAATAGGCTCGGTCTGCTGCTTGAGGAGGAGAGATGGGGTTTAAAGCTGCAATAGGCTCTGCAGTCTCTTGCTTGAGTAGGAGTGATGGGGTTTAAAGCTGCAATAGACTCCAGGCTCCTTGAGGAGGAGTGATGGGGTTTAAATCTGCAATAGGCTCCAGTCTCTTGCTTGAGGAGGAGAGATGGGGTTTAAAGCTGCAATAGGCTTCAGTCTGCAGCTTGAGAAGGAGAGATGGGGTTTGAAGCTGCCATAAGCTCCAGTCTGAGAGATGGGGTTGGAAACCCCATCTCTCAGACTCTCATTAAAAATAAATAGATCTAAATTGATATAAGAGACAGTTAAGATTAACAGATGTTGTGTTTTGTCTAAAAATAATAATCTTTACATTTGGGTTGGGAATAAAAATGTATAATTTGCTCTTTATTTGCTCATTGAAGTAAGTGAATCAGGCACATTAATTAAAATCATGAGGCAAAAATGCAGTACCAGAGAAACAATGGTTCAAGTTCCAACCACAAATTAGGCCTTGTCTAGGCCTACATTAGAGTTTATTTCTAACAGATCGACAGATTAATTTGACCCGCAATTTAGAGCATGACTGATTTAGTGATGAACTGTATTATAGCCGCAATGAATTTCAAGGAGAATGTTATGTTATATATATATATATATATATATATATATATATATATATGTATAAATATATGTGTGTAAATGAAGAGGCATCGTTGAAACTCCTTTCCAGCACACAACTATTATATATGTACAGAAGCCTATAAATATAACATTCTCCTTGAATTTAATTGCGGCTGTGACACAGTTCTATGGGGTCAGAACAGTCTCATTAATAATGAATGCACAGAGAAGGATTCACAAATGTATTTTGTGATTTATATGTAAATTTCTCTCTTCTCACAAATACAATTCAATGCACACATAAATGTGTACAGATTCCTAAATAAATGGATATCGGTATGTATAAATGTAAAATAAATCCGAAAAAAAAAATAAGTTTCACAAACACATTTCTGATCCACACACAAATGTACCTTGTTTTAAATAAATGTAATATAAATCCATAAATATATTAATTAAAAAAATATTTGCAATTTTCATCACAATGTATTTTGTTGTTGTCACATTTATATACAAACTGTTAAACTTGTATTTACAAGACGTTTTTCATTTGTGAACTTATTTGCATTTGTGTATGAACTGGTATGTATTTATGTGTGGATTTTTGAGACTCTGCTGACGTCGCTAGATTCACAATGCATTTTTTTCAACAAGGAACTCTCTGTAGCCAATCAGATGCCTCCCTCGTTTTCAGCCAATCACATGACTGCAGTGACTGGGTTTTTACGTTGGTGCCGTTTACTACTTTAACGGCACCGATAATCCCAAAACCCAGTCGAAACTAGATGGAAAAAGTGTGTAGCTAAACGTGACGCAGCTATTACTTCTTCACCACCTAGAGATTGTCATGTACGATCATTCAAAAAAACCATATTCTTTCCCATAGAGTAGACATTTGACAGAGGGAACCGGGAGGCTCGGAGGCTGGACTCAGAGGTCGGAACTGCAGTCATGTGATTGGCTGAAAACGAGGGAGGCATCTGATTGGCTACAGAGAGTTCTACAAAATGCATTTGTGAATCTAGCGACGTCAGGAGAGTCTCAAAAATCCACATATAAATACAGTCCAGTTCACAAACAAACGCAAACAAGTTCACGAATGAAAAGCGTCTTGTTAATTCAAGTTTAACAGTTTGTATATAAATGTAACAACATCCAAATATATATTTGATGAAAATTGCTAATATTTTTTTAATTAATATATTTATGAATTTATATTACATTTATTTAAAACAAGACACATTTGTGTGTGGATCAGAAATGTGTTTGTGAGACTTATTTTTGTTAATGCATTTATTTTACATGTATACATATTGATATCCATTTATGTGTGCATTGAAATGTATTTGTGAGAAGAGAGTAGTTTATATATAAATCACAAAATACATTTGTGAATCCTTCTCTGTGCATTCATTATTAATGAGACTGTTCTGACCCCATACAGTTCATCCCAAAATCAGTGTATGTATATATATATATATATATATATATATATATATATATATATATATATATATATATATATATATATATATAGTTGTGGACTGGAAAGAAGTTTCAAAGATGCTGTCACATTTTTAAACAGTTCACAGTATTTCAGAATGCTTCTAACTGGACATGCGCTACCACGCTGTGGTGGGTATGGTGTATGGCATGCATTTGTCATCGTGCATGAACAGGCTTGGAGGAAAGGGTAGAAATGTTTTGGCGCGTTCACATCGCTGGAAATTATGGGGGAAACATTTTCGCAACGTCGGAAAGTTTTCGTGAACGACACCTCATGACGCTGTTAGGATTCTACTTCCATTCGGCAACTGGGGCCAGATTTCGAGGCGCGTTCACTCTCCTGCCGATAACGAGACGGCCCGCCATTGATGACGCTCACGCTTGGCGGCCGAAGCGTCGCGTCGCGTAGCCTTTTGGACGCGTATGCGTAGCGATGCGTCGACTATGTAAAGGCTAGATTCCACCGGAGGCGTACGCGCCGCGGGACGGCTGCGCCGCGGTCACGCAGCTGATCGCTTCCAATATAATCAATGAGACTATTTCCACCGGGCGCGCCGCGGAACGTTTCAGCAGCGTCCCAGGAGTGAAAAGTAAAAGCCATAGAGCATCCGGTCAATTTTCAAAATAAAACACAATACTCAGCTCATGTAACTTCACATCAACATTATTGCGTCATGACCGGTGGGTGTCGGCAACATTGACGACGAGAGACTCATTGTCGAAGTTCAGCAACATGAAGTCATTTATGTACCAAATCATCCTTTTTATAAGGAAAATGTCAGAAAGGACAAAGCTTGGCATTTAATTGCAATAGTTTTGGGAGTGGAAGGGATTAGGTTTAGAATTATCTCGTGATCTCGCGTGAATACTGGCGGGCTCGCAAGGCAGCGCTACGCTGCCGTTACGCGCCCGGTAGGAATGGACGCAGGGCAGAGGACGCAGCCGTTCCGCGACGCGTACGCGTCCGGTGGGATCCCGGTGTAAGGGCCCTTGTTCCCGACAGCGAACGTTCATGTGCAATGCGTTGGGAATCTAAAAGTTCTTCAAAGCAGGGTTTTTTTATCAAATAGAAAAAAGTCTAAACTAAACAGTACTTAGTAGGATCAGTTGCAAGTTTGAACGCATTTTCCTTGGAGCCCATCACTTACTATCCTTTTGCTTTTATTTATGAGAAGCACACTGTATGGAAGTCTACACTTTCCCTTATCTACAGATGGTTTACCAGTAGGCCTGCACAATGTTTAAAATTGAGCAAAGTCGATGCCAACAGACGGTCACAACATCAATCAATAGTAAAGTATGTGATATGATGGTTGATTCTTTTAGACTGACTAAAACGTTCATGTTCCGCCTATTCATGCAAGTCACTTTTAACCATACGTCACCAACTTGGCAACTCTGTTATCAGAAATTGGTCCGAGTTGCCGAACGGTAGTAGCATCATAACAGCGTCATGAGGTGTCATTCATGCAAACCTTCCGACGTCGCGAAAATGTTTTCCCCATAATTTCCAGCGATGTGAACGCACCATGAATAAAAGAGTTGCCCAGTTTGTGACGTATGGTTTACTAGTGACGCGCATGAACATGGCGGAACATGAACGTTTTACTCGGTATAAAATAATCAACCATCATATCACGTACTTTACTGTTGATTGACGTTGTGACCGTCTCTTGGCATCGACTTTGCTCAGTTGTTAATGTTGTGTGAACCATTTGTATATGGGCAAGTGTTACCTTCCATACAGTGGCAATACTGTAGGTACTGTAATCAAAAGTATATTAGGCGAGACTGGTTTTTATTGGATAGAAAAACCCTGCTGTGAAGAACTTTTAGATTACCATCGCAGTGCACACAAACGGTCGCTGTCGGGAACTCGCGTAAAGGCCTGATTCTACCGGAGGCGTACGCGCCGCGGGACGGCTGCGCCGCGGTCACCGCTGCTGATCGCTTCCACTCTAATCAATGAGGCCATTTCCACCGGGCGCGCCGCGGAACGTTGCAGCAGCGTCCAAGGAGCGGCATGCCGCGGCGCGGCGCTATCTTTCCGTCCAATTCTATTTTTGCCGCGAGCCGCTGATAAACTGCGTCAATTTCGACAGAGCAGGTCGAGCCGGGCAGGAAGTGAAAAGTAAAAGCCATAGAGCATCCGGTCAATTTTCAAAATAAAACACAATACTCAGCTCATGTAACTTCACATCAACTTTATTACGTCATGACCGGTGGCACCAGGTCTGCAGTCAATCAATCAAAGGGTCTCAGAGGGTCGGCAACATGGACGACGAGAGACTCATTGTCGAAGTTCAGCAACATGAAGTCATTTATGTACCAAATCATCCTTTTTATAAGGAAAATGTCAGAAAGGACAAAGCGTGGCATTTAATTGCCATAGTTTTGGGAGTGGAAGGTGAGTACATTAGGTTTAGGATTATCGCGTGATCTCGTGATCTTGCGTGAATACGGCTGGCTCGCAAGGCAGCACTACGCTGCCGTTACGCGCCCGGTAGGAATGGACGCAGGGCAGAGGACGCAGCCGTTCCGCGGCGCAGCCGTTCCGTGGCGCGTACGCGTCCGGTGAAATCCCGGTGTAAGAGTGAGCGCCATCACTGGTGAGCCATCTCGTTATCACCAGGACGATGAACGCGCCTTTTATGACAACTGCTCTAAAATATTGCCCTGACGTGGAACAACTTTTAATAGGCTATTGAACCGTATCAACCAATGTGGACCTTATATTTACCCCGTCGCGTATACAATACTGCAGCTCATAACTTCAATATTTGGTTGTTGATATTGTAACGACCGGTGTTCGCAACATGTGTTCGTTCTCTTCCGGGTTCGTGCGGGGGATTCTGGGGGCGCATGTTGTTGCTGTTATTGTTGTTGTTCTGGGTCTGTTGCTAGTTGTTAGTGTTGTTGATGATCAGTGGGGTTAATGGGTTGGGATTGTTCTTTGTTGTGTGTTGTTCTGTTGTGTGTCGTTGTTGCCACCATCCCCGAGAATTACTTGTGTGTTATTTAGCTGTGCTGTTCTATGTACGTATTGGTGGGTTAATAAAGAGGTGGTTTCTGTAGTCGAGCGGTGTATGAGGCACAGAACCACTATTTGACCAAAAGCCTGACTCCCTGTTCTTCTTGGCCGGCGCTACATTGGTGTCAGAAGTGGGATAACGGAAAAAGACACGTTTTCCGACATGATGCGACCAAAGGAGGAAGACTCGGAGGAATGGCTCGGCGCGACGGCGGCGCAATACCACCACCTAGCGGCCGTTGGCGGTGTCGCAGGATCGGCGGCGGTCGGCCGCCACCTGGTGGCCAGGCTGCCCAAGTTTTCTGGAGTGACGCCACTGGAACCTTACCTTCTGCAGTTGAGGATCGCCGCGCGATACTACGGCTGGGGTATGGACGAGCGGCACGGCACGTCCGCCTCGCCCGGCCCCCGAACCTCGATGTGGCTCTTGAGCTGGCGGAACGGGCGGAGCGGGAGCTGTCCAACCTACAGCCGTCCGGTGCCCCCCGACCTCACGTCCGGCAGGCGGACTACGAGTGGGACGAGGACGAGGACGACGAGGAAGAGTGTTTCCAGGCCTGGACCTCGCCCCAGCGTCCCCGGCAGCGTCCACCACAGCGTCCACCACCCGACGACAGACGTAGGTCCGGAGCTGACCGGCGCTGTTTCCGATGCGATGAGCCAGGCCATCTGGCCCGTGACTGCGCGGCACCGGCACCACGGGCTAGACCATCTCGTCCGGCGGTAAACCGCCGCTCCGGATTCCTGCCCCTCTCCACGGTCGGTGTGCTCTGGTTGGCGGCCCGGGCCGCGCCAGGGGCCTTTACCTCCGCTGCGGTATCGACGGCCAACCCTGCACGGCCCTGGTGGACACTGGGTCGACCATCTCCCTGGTGCGTCCTGGCGTTTTTCCGGGCACCGCCGGCGCACTCTCGGGGGGGTGGACGGCGACTAGCGTCCGCCTGACGACCGTTACGGGACAGGAGACCGGAATGAGGGGAAGGAAGCGGCTGGCCGTCCGGGTGGGTGACCGGGAGTGATGCATAAATTTTGGCTCGCCGACATCCGGGACTCGTGCATCATCGGCCTGGATCTGCTGAACCGTTGGGGTGCCAGGATGGCCATGCCTGGAGCAACCATCACCGTCGGCACGGAGACGGTGGCGCTCCAGTCCGGACGGGGGGAGCACGGGGGCTCTGGCGGCCAGCGGAGTAGTCGCCGGGTTATGCACCGGGAGCCTCTGCCTCTGCCCGGTCCCTGCATTCCCCGCGGCCCTGTATCTGCCGCCTTTCCTTCCCCTGAGACCGCCGAGGCCGTCAATGTGCTTTGGCTGCGCAGTGGAGCTGGCCTCGATGTACAGCAGAGTCTGCAGCTTAGGCTGTTACTCGAGGAGTACGGGGACATTTTCGCGGCTCGGGATGAGGACTGCAGGCGGACAGGGCTGGTGCAGCATGCCATCGACACCGGCTCTGCTCGGCCCATCCGCCTGCGGCCCCAACAATTAGCACTAGCCAAGTGCCAGGCGGCGGAGGACAAGGTCCACGAGATGGCTGCCGGGGGAGTGATGGAGCCCTCGTCCAGTCCATGGGCGGCCCCGGCCGTCCTGGTGAAGAAGAAGGACGGTAGCTGGAGGTTCTGCGTGGACTACCGTGCCTCAACGAGGTCACCCGGAAGGACTCGTACCCGATTCCACGGATCGACGACGCCCTGGACTACATCGGGGGGTCTAGCTGGTTCAGCTCCCTGGACCTGCGTAGCGGCTACTGGCAGGTGGAGTTGGCGCCCGAGGCCACACCTAAGACTGCGTTCACTATTGGACAGGGGCTGTGGCAGTTCCGTGTCATGCCGTTCTGACTATGCAACGCGCCGGCGACGTTCGAGCGGATGATGGAGAGGGTGCTGGCGAGCATCCCCCGGAGTCGTTGTGTCGTGTACCTGGACGATTTGTTGGTGCACGCCTGCGATTTCGGGGGGGCACTGGCGAACCTGCGGGAGGTTCTTGGGGCCATCCACCGGGCCGGGTTGCGGCTGAACCCTGTCAAGTGTTCCCTGCTGGCCAGGCAAACGCTGTTCTTGGGGCACTTGGTGAACGAGCATGGCGTAGCCACTAACCCGGCCAAGGCAGCTGCAGTCCGGGACTGGCCGATCCCACCAACGCCGGTGAACTGCAGAGTTTTCTGGGCCTGGCGGGGTACTACCGCCGGTTCTTCCAGGACTTTGCTACGGTCGCCAGCCCCCTCCACCGCTTAACCGAGGCGGGCCGGCCGTACGTCTGGGAAAACGCCTGCGCCACGGCCTTCGCCCGACTCCAAGCGGTGCTCACCGAGGCCCCG
Source organism: Gadus morhua (assembly GCF_902167405.1). Taxonomy (NCBI): domain Eukaryota; kingdom Metazoa; phylum Chordata; class Actinopteri; order Gadiformes; family Gadidae; genus Gadus; species Gadus morhua. The sequence goes on from NC_044056.1 coordinate 24,681,497, forward strand.
GTCCTAGCGTACCCCGACGCTGGTCGCCCTTTCGTCCTCAACACCGATGCCAGTAACGTGGGGGTCGGTGCGGTCCTCTCCCAGGGGGTGGGGGAGGGGGAACGTCCCGTCGCCTACTTCAGCCGCACTCTCAGTCGGGCGGAGCGCAATTACTGCGTGACCCGACGGGAGCTGTTGGCTGTGGTCCTGGCCGTGCGGCATTTCAGGCCGTACCTACATGGCAAGCGCTTCCTGGTCCGCACCGACCACGCGTCCCTCACGTGGCTCCTCAGTTTTAAGAACCCTGAGGGCCAAGTGGCTCGATGGCTGGAGATTCTGCAGGAATACGACTTTGAGATCCAGCACCGGGCGGGGCGTATCCACAACAACGCCGAGGCACTTTCCCGGCGACCCTGTGCGGTCCTGGAGTGTCGCTACTGCCTGCGACAGGAGGGACCGATGGTGGCGGCTCTCCAGACCACCGAGGCTGACCAGACCATCGGTGAGGCGGAGGGCTGGCTCCTGCTGACGGCGAGTCAGTTGGAGCAGCAGCAGCGGGCCGACGAGACCCTGGCGTTGGTGAGGGACTGGCTGGAGGCGGGGCAGCGCCCCAGCTGGCCGGAGGTGTCGGCACGAGGGCCTGAGGTGAAGGCCTACCACTCCCAGTGGGGATGCTTCCGGCTCCACAACGGGGTGGTCCACCGCAGCTGGCAGGACCCTAGGGGTAAGAACAACATTCTGCAGCTGTTGGTGCCCCGTGTGCTTCGTCCCCAGGTGCTGCAGCTGGTCCACGGCTCGGTGGGAGCGGGACACTACGGGAATGCCAAGACCCTGCATCGCCTGCGGGGGCGGTTCTACTGGCCGGGCTGTCGACGGGACGTGGAGCTGCATGTCCACTGCTGCGACACCTGTACGGCGCAGAAAGGGCCTGCCCAGCGTTCCCACGCCCCGCTCCAGCAGTACCTGGTGGGAGCACCGATGGAACGGGTGGGGGTCGACGTCCTGGGGCCGTTTCCAGTCACCGACTCCGGCAACCGCTACGTCCTCGTGGCCATAGACTACTTCACCAAATGGCCCAAAGGCGTATGCGGTGCCGGATCAGAGCGCTGCCACCACCGCGGAGAGGCTGGTGGAGGAGATGTTTGCCTGTTTCGGGGTCCCTGCCGAGCTCCACAGTGACCAGGGGCGGAACTTTGAGTCCCAGGTCTTTGGGGAGGTCTGCCGGCGGCTGGGGGTGCACAAGACTAGGACGACGCCGCTCCATCCCCAGAGTGACGGGTTGGTGGAGCGGTTTAACCGCACCCTGGCCACCCAGCTCGCCATCCTCACCAGCCAGCACCAGCGGGACTGGGACCGCCACCTGCCCCTGGTCCTGTGGTCCTATCGGACGGCAGTGCAGGAGTCCAGTCACTGCACGCCGGCTGCCCTCATGTTCGGGCGGGAGCTCCAGACACCGGTGGACTTGGTGTTCGGGTCCCCGCCCGAGCCTGAGATCGCTGGGGGTGCGGCTATGGACTATTTCTGCAGGCTGAGGGATCGCCTGCTGGTGGTCCACGACTACACCCTCCAGGCTCAGGCTGCCTCAGGGGTGAGGCAGAAGAGGGGCTATGACACTCGCTGCCGGGGATGAGCGTTCACACCCAGGGACAGGGTGTGGGTGTACTGCCCCGTCAGAAAGAGGGGGGTCTGCCTTAAACTGCGGAGCCACTGGCAGGGACCGGGGGAAATCCTCGACAGGGTGTCCGAGGTGGTGTACCGGCTGCGGATGCCGGGCGCCCGGGGGCGTGTGGTAGTGTTGCACCAAGACAGACTCTCGCCGTACCGCCCCCTCGCCCCGGTTGTTGCTGGTGAGGGAGGCGGAACTCCTCGTGGTTCCCCTGGCGGCTCCCCTGTCCCTGCCGGCTCCCCGGATGCGGCCGTTGGCCCTGCGGCTGTCACCCCTAGGGGGGCTCAGCGGCCGAACCGGCGGCACCGGGCCCCTGAACACTTTAAGGACTATGTGTCGGGTGATGGGGTCGTCGGGTACGACTGACCCCTCAGATGGGAGCTGTGTAACGACTGGTGTTCGCAACATGTGTTCGTTCTCTTCCGGGTTTGTGCGGGGGATTCTGGGGGCGCATGTTGTTGATGTTATTGTTGTTGTTCTGGGTCCGTTGCTAGTTGTTGGTGTTGTTGATGATCAGTGGGGTTAATGGGTTGGGATTGTTCATTGTTGCGTGTTGTTCTGTTGTGTGTCGTTGTTGCCACCATCACCGAGAATCAGTCGGAAAGTTCTCGTGAACGATACCTCATGACGCTCTGATGATTCTACTTCCGTTCGGCAACTGGGGCCAGATTTTGATGGTGTGAGCCAGATGCCCCGGATACAGCCTTCCGAGTTGTACTTGTGACGTCATTTCCAGTCTCGCAGCACTGATGCTGTGAACCAGATGCCTAGGACACCAGGGGCCGGTTGCACCAACTGGGCGTAACTAAGCCTGGTCGTAACTGCTAAGTAGGTCTTAGTTAAGACCTGGCGTTAGAATGGAACTAACGCCGGCTGCACCAACGGGACTTACGCCTGGTCTTAACTACGCCCGGTCTTAGCCATGCGCGGCCATGGGAATGCTCCATGGAATGCGCATATCACCGCGTTGCCAGGATACCTCGTGACAACAGCTGTTTACTATTTTACTGGACATGCTGTTGGACACCGAAATAAATAATTAATTCGTTCACTCATTGTCATCATCAATTGTGTTAATGCCTAACAATAAAACACTGCAAACGAATATAATTTAAATATGTATTTGTAATGTCTGGTTTACGACGAGCAGGCATTTAGACGGGAATGGTTCTTTTTGACAGAAGCAATGCATTGAACATCATCAAATGACAAGGAGCTAAATTGAGTTGTTTTGAGACTGTAGGAGAGATTTGTTTAATGTGTCGGCCTATATAAAACATATAAACATAGTTAAAACAACATTCACAACTGATTATAAGTTGAGAACGGACTAATCGGCCAGCGATATCTTCCCGACAGGCAGTCGATCTGTGAACACTGATCATATCGCCGGCTGTGGTTTGAAATGCAGTTTAGCGAAGCGTACTGAGCAGTTGCAAGGATGGTGGTAGCGCTTCATTGGATTGGATGTAATTGCTATAGAAACAGCCTGGAATTTCAACTCTACGCCTGCCCCCTGACACCTGGTCTTAGTGAAAAGAACACTAAGCCCAGTTGGTGCAACCGGCGTAACGGTTAGGTTGGACTTAGAACGCCAAGTTACGACCAGGCGTAGTTAAGACCAGGCTTACGCCCAGTTGGTGCAACCCACCCCAGGGGCCTCTACGAATAGTAAAATCTCCTAACCTTTATGCCTCCTTTCCTTAACCTTTGTCGAAGACATCATCGGGTCAAGGAGAGATGAAAAGGTGGTTCCTTTCGAACAAAGGAAAAGACAGCACTGTTCAAATGAAATAGACACCACGCTTCCTAACCGACGTCATTGCGCAACGGCGGGTAATGCCGACCTCTAGCGTCTCTAGCGTGGAACTACAGTTTTCCGAAGTTTGACTACAACAAGCGCTTTTTTGATTCAATGCGTTATTGTCAGGTTGTCGCCAACAATGAGAATCACTCACACCGGGATCCCACCGGACGCGTACGCGCCGCGGAAGGGCTGCGTCCTCTGCCCTGCGTCCATTCCTACCGGGCGCGTAACGGCAGCGTAGCGCTGCCTTGCAGCCAGCCGTATTCAGGCGAGATCACGCGATAATCCTAAACCTAATGTACTCACCTTCCACTCCCAAAACTATTGAAAAATTAAATGCCACGCTTTGTCCTTTCTGACATTTTCCTTATAAAAATGATGATTTGGTACATAAATGACTTCATGTTGCTGAACTTCGACAATGAGTCTCTCGTCGTCCATGTTGCCGACCCTCTGATTGATTGACTGCTGACCTGGTGCCAACGGTCATGACGTAATAATGTTGATGTGAAGTTACATGAGCTGAGTATTGTGTTTTATTTTGAAAATTGACCGGATGCTCTATGGCTTTTACTTTTCACTTCCTGCCCGGCTCGACCTGCTCTGTCGAAATTGACGCGGTTTAGCAGCGGCTCACGGCAAAAATAGAATTGGACGGAAAGATAGCGCCGCGGCGCGGCACGCCGCTCCTGGGACGCTGCTGAAACGTTCCGCGGCGCGCCTGGTGGAAATTGTCTCATTGATTAGAGTGGAAGCAATCAGCAGCGGTGACTGCGGCGCAGCCGTCCCGCGGCGCGTACGCCTCCGGTGGAATCGAGCCTTTAAAGGCCTCCACACACCGGCGCCGCAGCGTCGCGTCAAAAAGTCTGCCCCCATTATTCCGGGTGTACTAGCACACACCGGCGCCGACTAGCTGTGCGGCAGCGTTCCGTGACGCGCCGCCCAACTACTCTTCGAGACAGTGTTCTATTCCCGAGCGTCGCCGCCCCTGAAAAAGCGCTTTGTAAAAGCTGGTTTGTACATCCCGGGTCCCGTAGGCACCTCCATATCTACCCCTCACCACTGGATGTCGCCCTCTTTCGTTTGCGATAAACAATTACGAGAATGGACGAAGAGAGACTGGTCGTCGAGGTGGAAAAATACGTCGAATTGTATGACCAAAGTACCCGTCATTACAAAGACAACTCCAAAAAGGTCATTGCCTGGCGAGCCATAGCTCTGGAGATTGGATCTTCAGGTGAGAAATCAACAATGGTGGAGTAAGTACCCAAACCATTAACCATAATGGGAAATAGACTAAATCAAGTCACATATAATCACACCATGTAGGTAGAAACCAGATTACTTGTAATATATATTTTTTTATTTAAGGCAAGGCAACTTCATTCATATAGCACTTTTCATACATGAAGCAGACTCAAAGTGCTTCACATAGAAACATTCTCATACAATAAAATAGATAAGTAAAAGAAAACACAGGCAAAGCTCAAAAATGTATTGTCATGTATTAACTGTCTCTCTGGTATCAGATCATGTATTAACTGACTCTCTGGATTTAAGGAAAAATAACATTAAGTGTCTCGAGCGCTCAAATAAAATACAATGGCTACTGAATCCAGCACAGCAATAACATCACTGTATTTATCCCGAGGGATAAAAAAAAAGTATGTATTTTCAAAAGAGTATACCAGAGAGGGATAATAACTAGATTATAGGTCATCATATAGGCTGCACCATATGGTTCTGCCATTGCACACTTAGCAGCGAATTGAAATGTTGGCGTGCCTCTCATGATCTGCACGGAGCTCCTGGACCAGATTGTGGCATACCCCCTGTTCTTGTCTCCGTTCATTGATGGGGTGCACCCAAACCCTTCGTCTTCTCCTTGCTCCTTGCAGGAGAAGAAGGGCAGCCCCCCTCTGTCTGGCAACAGTTATTTGTTCTGTTGAAATAAAAAAACCTCAATAAAATGTAAAAGAGCTTGCTCAATTAAAATGGATAACTACTGGCTGCATACATGTATATGTGTGGCTATGTTAAGGCTATATAGATGGATAGATAGATAGATACTGTATTGGTCCCAATGGGGATCAATAAAGCCATCCAGGAGCTCAATACAATAAATACACACAATAACAATTGGCCTTAAAAGGTGACTGCACTATATACTAAAAAGGCTTAATAGAAGGTCCTGCAGTTATTGAGATTGTTGATGCAGTAGATGAATAATTGCAAAATATAAAATAAATAAGAAATGACAGTAAATAAAACGATAAAGTGCCCTACAAACTAAGTTGATCTTGATGCTTGAAAACATACTTTCACTTCGCAGATTATACATTTTTCAAATTATTCAGCCAAAAAGATGGAAAATAAATAAACTAGGCTACAATCGGCTACTCACCCATTGCGTTTCGTCTTTTTGCTGCGGTTGATTGACAGGTGACTTCCTGAGTTTATACTGCAGCGCGGCCGTCGCGCCGCCTCCTGTTGGTGTATGGAGGTAGATTTGTGTCTTTATTATGCAATCAAAAATAATAGGTTTGAGAGCAAAACTTTTCACACTGCAATCAAAAAATAGATTTGAGAGCAAAACTTTCCACACTGCAATCAAAAAATTGATTTGGGAGCAAAACTATCGACACTGCAATCAAAAAATGTTTTATTGCAAGATAAATTAATGTGATAAAAAAAATATTAATGGGAATCCAAAAGTTTTGTTTGCAAACCCAAAAGTTTTGTTTGCAAATCCAAGTTTTGTTTGCGAATCCAAAAGTTTTGTTTGCGAATCAAAAAGCTTTGCTTGCGAATCCTAAAGTTTTGCTTGCGAATCCAAAAGCTTTGCTTGCTGTTGAGCTGAATCTGGGCGGGCGGGACCTACGCCGAAAGATGTAAGACACGTCTCTATTGGCCAGTCTCGATCGGAGTGACAGCTTGGCAACATCCACAGTTAGCAACGAGAGAGGGAGTTCTATTTCATGTAGGCTACGCCGTCTAGGCTTCGCCTTATGAGCTTGTCCCGTGCGCGCGCTTGCGCGCCCTGAATATCCCGTAGGCCTCCCTGTCAGCCGACAAGGAGACCATGGCAGAGGAGAGCAGGGCGATGTTGTTGACCGCCGCCGCGGATTGAGAGGCACAAACGAACACCCTGTCCGTCAGGCCGACAATCTGCTTCTGGAGGCGGTCGGGGGACAGCGGCTTTTCGGATGTTGCCGAGCTGTCACTCCGATCGAGACTGGCCAATAGAGACGTGTCTTACATCTTTCGGTGTAGGTCCCGCCCACGAGATTCAGCAAGCAAAGCTTTTGGATTCGCAAGCTAAACTTTAGGATTCGCAAACAAAGCTTTTTGATTCGCAAACAAAACTTTTGGATTCGCAAACAAAACTTTTGGATTTGCAAACAAAACTTTTGGGTTTGCAAACAAAACTTTTGGATTCCCATTAATATATTTTTTATCACATTAATTTATCTTGCAATAAAACATTTTTTGATTGCAGTGTCGATAGTTTTGCTCTCAAATCTATTTTTTGATTGCAGTGTGGAAAGTTTTGCTCTCAAACCTATTATTTTTGATTGCATAATAAAGACACAAATCTACCTCCGTATTGGTGCTAGGGGCGTGCTTTTGACGCGCGTAAAATGCGCGCCGCGCCGCTGCGGCGCCGGTGTGTGGAGGCCTTGAGGTGTTACTTGGCCAACGGGAATATTTTAGGCCACTTGAATCCCAATACGCATGTGAAAAAAAAAGAGGCTAAACTTATGTTGAAATCAATTGCCCCCAGTAGTCTTTCTTAAATGTTAAGTCTGCATTTTTATTTCTTACGGTGTATATTGTGTGCTTAAAAACCAGCAATAAATGAATTTGTTTCGATTCAAATAATATGTTTCTGGAATTGGTATCCATTATTATCAATAGAATTTTCTTCTGCTTTACCGCTTCTCTCATGCATTTTCGCGTGGAGTCTGTGAACTTTGTCGGTGGCATGTTGCTTTAAATATTGCCGCCGTAAAGGATTATGGGATACCACTATCTCCTTTCCTTTCGTAAAGGATGCTCAGAAGTAACCTATGCTAAAGGAGGGTTAAAGGTTGCATCAAGGCTCCTTTTCTAAGCATTATTAGAATTCAAACCACCTTTCCTCCAAGTACTTCCATCTCGCTAGGAAAGGAAATTTCCTATGCAAAAAAGAGAATTTGGAGAGGCCCCAGCCTTCCGAGTTGTATTTTCATTTCCGGTCTCGGAGCATTGTCATTCCCGTTCGTCTTTGTGATTGTGTCATGAAATTGGCAAGTCGTTGTTTATTGTTAACTACATTAGCCTATTTAGTAAACCAGCTCGAAAACAGACAACACAACTTTGCATTGTACTGCACACACAGCAAGACCATACAATGCATAAATTGGTGAGTGGAATAAAGTAGCAATATAATCATACAAAGGCGTACGAACGATAGTTATGTTATTATAACTCTAGTTCTATGATTTTAGGCGTAGCCGTCTAGGCTTCGCCTTATAGGCTTGTCCCGTGAAAATGTCAAACTATGCACCAATCAGCGTGGGCACCGCCCACATTTCCCACGGTATCGTGTCTATATAAGGCGGTGTATACCGTTGCTCATCCTCCACGCTTTTCTTTCAGCATTTGGAGGGTACAGCAGGTGGGAAACTAGACGGCTACGCCTACAATCATAGAACTAGAGTTATAATAACATAACTATCGTTCTATTTCATGTAGGCTACGCCGTCTAGGCTTCGCCTTATGGGCTAAGGTGAAGCTGCGAGCGGAGCCCGATCAATGTACTCCTGCTGGACCCCAGTCAAAACGACTTAAGTCATCAGAGCACATTAAGACTCAAAAAGCCAAGGAAGTGTAAAACACAACAGCTTAATAAAAAACGAATTCCTCCTAGATCAAGCAAGGCAATGATCAAGAGAGAAAAAAGTGAGTCTGTATAGACTCCGGCTCAAATCCGTGCTTCATGGAACCCATGAAAAGGAAAAGAAAAACCAGAGCAAGGACAATTGGCGGGCCAATAGAAAAAAACCCCAGCCTGTTTTTCATTTGAAAAAAGGTGGGAGAGTAAGACTGGTAGTCAAGCCCAACTCGCCAGCCGGCGAGAGGAAATCCAACCACGCTGCAAAGCGGAGAAACCTCCTGTGTGCCTGCCGAACAGGGACGTGGAAGTAAGCATCCTTGAGATCCAGGGATGTGAACCAATCGCCCTCTCTCACACACCGGAACAACGCTCTGACAGTGAGCATTCTGAACTTCCTTGTGGCAACGAATCTGTTGAACACGCGAAGATCCAGAATAGGTCTCTTTTCCCCTGACTTCTTGGAAACCAGGAAGTAGCGGGAATAAAACCCTAGGTGAGACTCGTGGGGGGGAACGACAGTGATGGCCCCCTTCACCAAGAGACGGGCCACCTCTGCTGCCAGAGCCGTGCTCGCAGCCGGGTCCCGTAGCGTGGTCTCCACTAACCCCATAAAGGGAGGGGGACGACGATTGAACTGTATGGGATGGCCCCATCTCAACATGTTGTCCAACCACGATTGTAGAACGCACCGCCGACAATCTGTCTCTGGAGGCGGTCGGGGGGCAAGCGGCTTTTCGTTAGGGCGCCATCCGGCGCCCGGATAGAGAAGCGCTGCCAGGGGAGGCTCCAGGCAAGGGATCCCCCTCGCCTGAGTATCGGCCCACCCCTCCACGTTGGTGAAATCCGTGAAGGATTTTCACCGGGGCCTTCAGGGTCCCCACCGGCAGCAGTGAATAGGTGCTGCACAGGCGGGAACAGGGGGCACTGGGTAGCCCGCCGGGAAGAAGATGGGGTGCGAAAGCACTCGCCCTGCATATCATCAGATACGGGGACGAGAGGCGGGGCCAGCATGGGAATCCCCTTGATGGCCGCCGCCTCACCCATGATCTCCAGAAGAGATCCGCCATCCGGCGCGGTTTCCCACGTTGGACGACGGTGGCGGTTGTAACCCAGGAGCGGGAATAACCGGACGGCGAGTCACCGAAGACGTCGTCCATGGAGGCGTCGTCGTCGGCGTCGATGATGCCGTCGTCGTCGTCCAGATCAGGGCCGGCGTTGAACAGGTCGATTGCGACAGCGAGGTCCACCGCAGGAGAAAAGAAGAGATGCCTGGAGAGGATCCCCTCTTCAGGCAGCTCCCGGCAGGCGACACAGGAGACAGGGGCCGCCATAGCAGCCGCGGCGTGGTCGGCGCCGAGGCACCGAAAGCACGCCAAGTGCCCGACACCCGGTGCCAGGGAGGCGGGACAGGAGGCGCATAGGGGTCCTGAAAAGGACCTAGCTCCAGGAGCGCTCTCAGGTGGCCCTGAAGAGGGCCGTTTGTCCAAGGCCTCGCCCGAGCCGCTGCCACCGGCTTGGGAGATCCGTTCTGTCAAAGTCATCTTAATGTATTCTCGATTTTCCGCTGATAAGCACAAGTGCTGAAAGAAAAGGGAGGATGAGCGACGGTATACACCGCCTTATATAGACACGATACCGTGGGAAATGTGGGCAGTGCCCACGCTGATTGGTGCATAGTTTGAAATTTTCAGGGGACAAGCCCATAAGGCGAAGCCTGGACGGCGTAGCCTACATGAAATAGAACTTGAAACTGATCCTACTAATGGCGCGTTCACATCTCTGGGAATTATGGGGGAAAACATTTTCACGCAGTCTGAAAGTTCTCGTGAATGACACCTCATGACGCTGTTATGATTCTACTTCCGTTCGGCCACTGGGGCCAGATTTTGATAACAGAGTTGCCCAGTTTGTGACCTATGGTTTACAAACATGGACTTTGCGGAATATGAAAGTTTTACTCAATATAAAATTATCACCATCATATCACATACTTCACTGCACTGCAACTCGGAAGGCTGCCGTCCGACGATTTAGGAACACACCATCAATTCTGTTTAGTTCTGACCGTTTTTTATCGAAAAAAAAAAACCTGCTTTGAAGAACCTTTAGATTCCGAACACAGTGCCCATGAACAGTCGCTGTCGGGAACACGGGTAAGCATGAGCGACATCACCGAGGAGGCATCTCGTTCTTACCAGGAGGACAATGACCCAGGCTCCGCAGTATAAAGGCGCGTACACTGTCCTGGTGATAACGAGATGGCTCGCCAGTGATGACGCTCACGCTTATGCGTGGTCCCGACAGCGGCCGTTCATGTGCACTGCATTGGGAATCTAAGAGTTCTTCACAGCAGGGGTTTTTAATCCAATAAAAAACAGTCAGAACTAAACAGACCTTTATTTCCTTGATGCCTATCACCTCCTATCCTCTTGCTTTTAATTATGAGAAGCACATACAGTATTGCCACTGTATGGAAGGCAACACTTCCCCTTATCCTAGAGCTGGTTGACCAGTACACAACGTTTAAAACTGAGCAAAGTCATGCCAACAGATGTTACAACGTCAATCAATAGTAAAGTATGTGATATGATGGTTGATTCTTTTATATTGAGCAAAACGTTCATGTTCTGCCATGTTCACTAGTAAACCATACATCACCAACTGGGCAACTCTCTTATCAAAATTTGTCCCGAGTTGCCGAACGGAAGTAGAATCATAACAGCGTCATGGGGTGTCGTTCACGCGAACTTTCCGACGTCGCGAAAATGTTTTCCCCATAATTTCCAGCTGTGAACGCAGTCAACTGTACCTGATCTTTCGTCACAGGGTGCGGGACACCGGGACTTCCTGTTGACCAGTTAGACAACTTCGAAATTGTTGACCCTTTGTAGTTTATTTTTAATATTTTTCAAAAGACACAAATCACACTGTGATCTAATGGTTTAGATAGGTTTGGAAATCCCATTTAACGTAAGAATTACACTGAGTGACTGTAATATTAATGTTCGAGAGAGTAAATGTTTTCATTGTCACCTATTTAAATCCCATTTTGCAACTCTTCAGCACCCTGTAGCTGTGGGTGGGGCCGACATCAGGAATGGACCGACGGATTGTTTCCTGGATGACGTCCTCAGCCCGTTGGTTATATTTAGAGCCTATATAAAGAGAGGCGCCCCCTGCGCTCCGAACACTCTCTGCAGGCAGAGAGCTGCATGCAGAGGGCTGGGCCCTGCTCTGACACCACCTTTCCGGCATGTTACACTGGTTCACAAGCAATAGTTTCCCCATTTGTTTTATAATGTTTTCAGACATATGATGATATATTTGTTATTATTTACGACTTAGTATATTTTAGGAACGAATGGTCGAATCACAAGCCATGCGTTACTACATCTAGGATCACCCTGACCGTAGCCTCTAAAAAAACGACTTGAAGTTTAATTTTATTTTCATATCACCATTAGCATTGCATTTATATTGTATTTATATTGTATTTATGTGGGCCTCTGAAGGCTCTAACGAAACAGGGCTGTGTGGAAGTGTTGCCAGATTGGGCCAGATTTCCCGCCCAATCTGGCAACACTGGCTGCAGCGCGCCTCAGCCAGTGTTGCCAGATCGGGCAGGAAATCTGGTCCAATCTGGCAACACTGCTGTGTGGACGCTGGCTGCGGTGCATTGTGGGTAACAGCTCCACCCGTCTCCTCCGCCCGGACTCCACCTCGACGTCAGGCCGATCGCCCGGCCCAATGGAAAGTTACACCGATTAATATCCAAACCTTCCTATATTCCTGTTTTCCTACCACCCGGCCTTGCGGAGGTGAATGAGGGGATCGGGGCGGACAGGACCCTCGGAGCGGGACTGAAGACGGAGGATCATCCGCCTGATCGTCGGTCGACACTGCGGACGCGGAACTGCTCAGCTAAAGGTAAAGCGACGCTAATGGCCCGGGTGGGGAACAAACGGGAGACCAGTACGGGAATCACACAGTGAGAATAAGATCCGCCGTTAGATATTTAAACTAGTGGGGTTACGTTTGAACCCTGAACGTTTGCGGATCGGTATCGAGTGAAAGAACTGTTCTGAACGCAAACTACGCCCAACACTACCCCGCCGTGTGGCCCTGACGCCTCCAGCAGCCCGGAGCCCCACCGCTGTTCCCCGTCTACACCCGGTGCAGGGGTGGGGGGGGGGGGAGGGTCTGGACCGCTGCTGGTCTCCGTCTACAACAGGTATGGGGGGTGGGGGGGGGGGGGGGGGGGGGGGTCTGGACCGTCTTCACCCGGTGCAGGTGGGGGGTGGGGGGCTGGACCGCTGCACCGGTGCACCGGTGCACCGCTGCTGGTATCCGTCTACACCCAGTACAGGCGGGACCCTGGACCGCAGCGGACACCTCATGTCAACATTCTTGTGCTATATTGTTATTGAGATGAAATGGCCGTAGATTGGGGTAATCTCGGTCACTTCTGCCACTGGGCTGCTATGAGCTGCTAGGCTAACCAGTGGTGCTGCTCCGCGACCGACACAAGGGCCACACGGCTCTCGGTGGGCGGCTAACCAGTGGTGCTGCTCCCCGACCGACACAAGGGCCACACGGCTCCTGGAGGCCGAGCGTTAAACCACCAAATAGAAGCACACTCGGTTCTTCCTTTAAATAATGGCTGTTATTTGCTTGTCAACAGTAGTAGGGTCATAAGTGGGAAAGTTGTATGGCCGATTGAAATCCAGTGTGATCTGCCTGCATTGTGTTCAGCAGTAGGCTGTTGGAACACACTGTTTACTACTGGATACACTTGATGCTCAATAAAAACCATCAAATCTTGCTACTTTCTGCTACACACAATGCGTGTTTCTATATAGGGACTCTTCAAAGTGGTTTAAAATGTTGAAACCCAAAGTCAAGTGTCAATCTAGCTCAGCATGACGGCTATTTGGAGACCGTTTATTGACATCTCTAATGGGAACTGTTTTTGCTTTATCTTTGTTATGTCCAAACAGATACGAGCCTGTTATAGACAACGGCATACGTTGAAACGGCTCGTTATTCCTTGTTTCCCAGGACTAGACTACTTCCTTTAGTGTTACCAGAAGGAGTTGGTTCATCCTTCTTCGTCAATTTATTTTATTTATTTTGTTGCAGTTCTCAAATATTGTCTGGTTTTAAGTCAATCACTTGTCTCTATCTCCAGGATAACATGCTAAGGGAACTCCTCCTTGACCCTAGGGCTATCCACACAAGTATGCAATGTACTGGAAGGTTGGCCTGACACTTATGATTGTTTTCAAAGCTGACGCCCATTTTCTCGTCTTTTTTTTTCTTTGCCTTAATGATTTGTTATGGATTTATGCCTGGCTAAAGTTTTCATTGTTTAGACAGAACATGCCATTAATATAATTTCAGGAGAAACCTTAATGCTAGCTTTGAGGCACAGTATCAATAGTTTGGTCCGGACCAGAAAATGTGTATTTATTACTTTCCCTTATAATCGGGCACTGGTGGTTTATGATCTTTCAGCACACCCTCATTAAAGCTCATCCTAGTTTTCTTGAGGATCTATTTTCAAACAAATAACGTTTTCTGAGCCTTTGGCAATTAATCCACACATTCTTCACAATAAATGGCAGAACCAAGTACAGGAAGGAGATATTTATTTATTTATTCAACTTCAAGGAGTGGGAGTTTCAAAAGATGGCCTGCCTCCACATTCATTCCAGTATGACTTCAATATTCCAATCAATTTATATTAAAACCACATTTAGTGCACATCGTTTTGTTTTTATTTTTATCTATAATTATCACGATAAATATTTAATAATAAAGAGTGCTCAATTTAAAGCTTTAAGAGTAATGCCCCTAGCCCTATTATGATAGCGCAACCTCACTCTTAGGGAGTGCTCACCTTTCGGACAGAGGAGGAGGTGGGGGGTTTTCCCGTTCTGCTGAGGACTCGCAGACATATTTTGCACCTGATGCTAGTCTGAGCTCGGTTAGACGTCTGGGAGCTTTTTCCACGTAACCAAAGTGGTAAGACCTTTCTTAGGTAAACTTTCTTCATCTTTGGCCCAAGTTTCTTGCTTTGTTTCACCCTTGCTCATTCTATCCTGAGCAGTAGAGGAGAGCGGGTCATTCTGAGTTGTTGTGAGTGGGAGGGGCTGGAACATGCATCAACTAGCCCGTCAGGGGCACCCTTCTCGCTGATAAAATCACATGAACGGCGCTCTGTGATTTTGTTACAGGGATTCCCTCAGTGTGTGGGGCGCTGTCTGCATACATCCTCACACACTGACACAGCCTCTTGATTTCTATGGAACGCGCATTCCCCGACTCAGTTTGGGATTGATGTATTTTTTAAATGTATACATCAAATATCAGCAATGTATTTAAAACCCATCACTTGTAGTGCTGGACGATAAATCAATTATTTATATTTGATTTATCTTCCAGCATTACGAGTTACACAAATATATCCTCTAGTTCGGTCATGCATAACAACACACTATTAACTGGCATAACACGATGCGCAATAATGAACAATTAGGGTTATCATTAACAAGATAACCCTAATTACCACAGTCTTCAAACATCTCCTGGTGGAGATTTGTTTTTATTGCATTGCTGTATTTGTAGAACTACTGTTTTGTCTATAAATATTGTCTAGACCCAGTAGGCCATCATACCTCCACCTTCTACTAACTGCTTCTTACCTTCCATCCCTAATGTTTAGGTTTTTAACCTGAAGCATACTGACTCCTGCTCATTGTGTAACATTGGACCATCCTTTACTGCGCACAGCTCCGCCTGCTAGTCTTTTTCTAGCTGGCAAACACTTTGGAAAACCTCCTCTTTGAAGTTAAATAGTACCAAAAAACCTCTCTATATATCTGTCTCTATTGCTATCTATATGTTTAATAAAACGGTATTCCTGCTATTCCCCAGGTGAATCATGACCGAGTATAAGCTGGTGGTGGTGGGGGCTGGAGGCGTAGGCAAGAGCGCATTGACCATCCAGCTCATCCAGAACCATTTTGTGGACGAGTATGACCCAACCATCGAGGTAAAGTCCATTTCACAACGTCGACGTACGTTACCTTCATATTAACCTCTTGGTCCCAGTACACTTGCAGAGTAGGTAGAGTAACAACCCTGTATCTCTACCCCCCAACAGGAAGGAAAATAGGGAGAATGTTGAAGGAACTTGTACCAGTGACCACAGTGAATTGCTAGGAGTGAAATAGAGGCAGAGTCAGGCATATTATGTAAATTGACTTACAATTAAATCACATTTATGTTAAAACTAAAAACAAAGTGTGTAGATGTCATGATGGACTGTCTCTTGAGGGCAAGTAGGATTATTTGAGTCCCTAAAAATGTATTGTTTTCTAATTAGAGTCGCTTAAGAGGTAATTTACTGTCAGTTTAAGTCCTTTGGCCTATTTTCTCCAGGGACAATGCAACAGTATTTGGGTGTTTGGAAATTTGTGATCTGAATACAATGTATCTTGTGTATGCGTTATTGGAAGATCAACCAGTGTATAACTATTTAAGATGATCTGGAGTCAACATAATGAAATACATTTTATTACATTTCTAGCACCCTGATAATTTGAATTTATCCAAATTAAAAATGGACAGGAATCTTGATCATATGTCTCAGAGGCAGTGGTTGACCCTGCCCGTCCTCCTCTTGTCTCCAGGACTCGTACAGAAAGCAGGTGGTGATAGACGGGGAGACGTGTCTACTGGACATCCTGGACACAGCGGGCCAGGAGGAGTACAGCGCCATGCGGGACCAGTACATGAGGACCGGCGAGGGCTTCCTCTGCGTCTTCGCCATCAACAACACCAAGTCCTTTGAGGACATCCACCACTATAGGTGAGTCCTTACCCCGTCCTCATGAGTTACTAAAGGGATCCATACTATAGGTGAGTCCTTACCCCGTCCTCATGAGTTACTAAAGGGATCCACAAAAGTGTTTATTGATTTATTTTATTTTTGTTCCGTGATTTATTTAGTCTGAACTAAATATGAGGAGAATATATTTCACAAGAAGCAGTTACGATGCATATAATAAATGAATATGAGACTCGATGAACTGAGCAGAAGGGAACATTATCCATTATTAAAGAAGCATTTAAATAACACAATCAAATGCTAACAGATGTAATAATATGACTATGGTATTATTAAATACTGTCTCAATGCATGAGCCTCTCCTGTGCGTCCACCTTAATAACCCTGGATGATAAAAGCTGCCCTCCTGTCTCAGAGAGCAGATCAAGAGGGTGAAGGACTCAGAGGACGTGCCCATGGTCTTGGTGGGCAACAAGTGTGACCTCCCATCCCGGACGGTGGACACCAAGCAGGCCCAGGACCTGGCCCGCAGCTACGTCATCCCCTTCATCGAGACCTCTGCCAAGACCAGACAGGTGGGGGTCCTGGGAGCATGGCCTGGACACAACGTGCTCCCTGTGTATCTATAGAGACGTAGATCATATTACCTGGACCCTTCATGGTTTCAAATGCCTCCGCCGCCCTCCTTGGTACTAACTGACCTGCCGTCTTCTCATGATGACATTTGGTCTGTGAAGCATGCAAACACTGGTCTGGTAACGGCTGGTGTCGTCACCTCAGCTCTTCATAATGATGGTGCTACACATTGATCTAGAGTGGTATTCTTCTTGCGGTGCCTGTATTTTGTGTTTCAGTGGCTCTCTGGGCCCTTCTGATGTTCTGCCTCTCGGACCACGCGCTGTTCTGTACTTCCTCTTTGGATTGATTATAAATGGGCGATGAGGGTTTCGTTGCATGCTACCCTATCATGCTCATGGAAATTAATTAATCATGGCCTAAAATGGATTACGATTCTTAATTAATCAACAATAATCATTAAGATTGGGTCATGGAACCTGCACGACGGGACATGTATTATTGGTCATTGTTATCGTGGTATTAATTATTCTGGTGCGTGTGTTTGTGTGGCGTTGTGTATCTGGTGCCGGAATTCCCGACATGTATTCATGACCTTTCCTGGACCTTTATCAATGAGGGCAATCAGACTCTGTTGGGCGCCAGCTCCAGTGATTCCTGTCCATGCCGATCTGTCTCTCTCCTTGTGGCGGGCTTGTTGTTGACTTTCCAGAAGGCGTTTCTGTCCCGGCATACGTTTGCGTGTCCACCCCCCTCCCCAACGACATGGTTATCAGACCACACTGAAGCCACCAACTCCCATTTAACATGTCCTACTCCTACAACGGTTGAGTACAAGCCAAAGGTCCTCCTGGTCCTAATGTAACACCCATGTTAATCTATCAGACCAACCCGGGCCTTATCATACTGAATGTGTGTGGCTTGTGTACACACAAACCTTTTGCTTTGTAAACCATTGGTGCTTGTGTGCCCCCTGTGTACCATAACATTGAGGGAGGTTGTGTCTCGCAATGCAGAGAGTGGAGGATGCCTTTTACACTCTGGTGCGGGAGATCAGGCTGCACCGACTCAGTAAGCTCTGCAAGGAAGAAAAGACGCCGCGCTGTGTCAAGCTTAAAAAGTGTGTTGTGATGTAAAAAAACAAAACAGGGGTAAGTTCAGCCCTCCTCTGCCAGGTGTGTGTGTGTGTGTGTGTGTTTGATTTCTAGAGGTCAGTCAATGAGAGGCTGGGGCATTATGCTTACTTGCTAGGTGGGGCGGGGCTGTCTAGATGCTTACTAACCAGGAAAAAGGGATGGTTGGTCTCCTCCTTTCCTCTTCTGGTAGTCTTCTTTTGTTTCGTGGTTGATCATTCTCCCCCCCCCCCCAATCAACATGCTGGACAATCTGGGAGAGGTTAATGTCGTGATGTTGTGCGTTCCTTGGCCTGTGCGGTCATCTTGAGTGGGGCGCTGAGGGGTCCCTGCCGGGTCAGGTAATGAGCGGCTCCTGGATGGTGGGATCACACTGGGCAGAAAGCTGTGTGCTTGGCTTTTTCTTCTGATGCTCCAGACATCTGTCGCTCAAATCAAAGTGTTCCTGGTTCTCTTTGTCTTTTGCACCTGTGTTCTGCGCCCCCCCACCCCTTGTCTTCAGAGTCCTTTCCCTTGCAATGGGTTCTTTCCGTGTCTTTTCCCTGTGTCAATAAAATAATCATAAACCATCGAGCTATGGGACAGAACACTAATGGCGTGATTTCCATCTTCAGATATGCAACATTAATTGTCACCAAACCTATAGCGCAACTTCTGATGGGGAGGCATGCGATTTAAATCAGGATGACATCACAATCTGGAGACATCTTTTTCGTGGTCACCATGGTGACTGAATATGTTGTAGGATATAGGGGTAGTGAGGGTATGTACACAGTCCTCTTGGTGCATCGAAGTGCTAACCTACATTCATACACCTGTAAATATCAAGATCTTGGAATATGTATTGATTATTCACCTCAATAGAAGAAAATATTTCCCTGCACTGCAGTACTTGAATATAGCTTGTTTTTGGATAACATCATGATGTACAGTTGTATTGTAACAGGTTTTTTTGGGTACCAACAGACTGATTTAAGATAATACCTACTTAAAATTATGCTGGATTATGCTGCATATTCCTGTTGTTAATGTTAATGCCTGATGCCATTTAGTTATTTTATCTTTGTTTATTGGTTGATTCTTTACATATCTGCTGTGGAAGGACCTTTACTCCCTGCCTTACTCATTAAAGATAGGGTAGGCAATATATTTTATTGCCTGCCCTTTTTTATTATTTTCATATTTTTGGAAATTCTCTTAACATCCCGTACATAAATTGTACGTGCTGACACAAATAATCCAAAATTCCAGTATCTGTGGCTCACAGACCTGAAATAAACCTGTGAAATAGCATTTGCATTGCGCCCGATCGAGATGCCTACCCGTCGGTGTACCTTCCTACACTGCTAGCTGTGTGCACCCTGCCCAAACCCTCATCCTCCACAAGGCTAGCCAACCTAATGCTAGAGCTAGCCAACTAGTCCCTGGTTCAGGGGAGTATGGAGGCCTGGGTTTTATTTATATGGCATAGTTTAAAGATCTAGCTGCCTCTGGATGGTTTCTCCCAGAGATCGACCCTAGCTTTAATCGTACCATCTAAACACATCGTTTACGGGTCGATGTTGAAGTGTAATTCTCAATCCTAGATTGAAATATGGCACGGATTTGATTTGTATTGTTAAATGGCTTCCTCTCTACTTCTGTTTCAAATTGCATTCTATTTGAGGTTCTGTTTCCAGAATATAACCCAAACAGCACCTCAGCCAGGTGGTGGTGACCTGCTCTTGGGAGCCCCTGGCGTGCTGCACCTGTAACAATGCGTCTGTGTTTGTGTTTCCCAGGGCGTGGACGATGCCTTTTACACATTAGTGCGAGAAATCCGGAAACACAAGGAGAAGATGAGTAAGGACGGCAAGAAGAAGAAAAAGAAGTCAAAGACAAAGTGTACTCTAATGTAAAGGAACACGCCAACCTCCCCCGCACGCTTCAAGACAGACTGGAGAGAAAACAAGTTGAACATTTTAAGTAATACATTTGTACATTACACTAAATTATTACTCTATTTCTTAGTGCCCACCGTACTGAATTCTAAAATGAGCTAGATTCAGCTGCAGTTATTTTATTTTATTTGTTTTGCTACTAGGTAACCAGTAAGCTTGATCTGACCTTCCGTCTAGAACCAGGTGCCCCGTGCACTGGTCAGGAGGTCTTACCTGCTAGGAGGAAACTCTACTGAGGTGGGAGGAACTGATCTGAGTTTATGTCACTACTCCTTTTGGATCAATGTGTTAAGTAGCAACTTGTTTTACTCTTCATCAGGCCATGACCTACAGACGTTTGGTGATTCCTTCAGATCCTACGGGATGCCAAAGAATAAATTAAAATCCCATTGAATTAGAAATAAAAGAACACATGGAAAATGGACCAGCACTTACCTGGATAAATCCAGATGTACTAGCCACTGTGTAATATCCCATTCCTCTTTGAACTTCTAGATATGACTTGATAATGTCATTAAAGTTATGTTGTGGATCAAAGTATGCATGAGAACTCCTACTCTTCCCAGAATGTTTTAACACCCTAATTATCTCCTAATTACTTTGAAATTCATCTGCCTTTTGTATTGTGTGGGTAGTGATCTATTGCCTACAGAAGATGTTGTCCTTGCATGCATCGTGTCCTTAATGCCCTTAGAAATACTCGTTGCTAATACTGTATAATAGAGGCGACAGAGCCAGGAATGTGGAACTGTGACCATAGTGGAAATATGTCACTTTCAAGTGATCATTACTTTTGCATTTCTGAGAACCAAAACCACCAGAATAGTTGGGTTTTAATAAATGTATGATTTAATGAAACCGCTTTAAGTAGACCTACCAGACCCATGCTTTTATATTCTCTTGCTTCTTGGCTCATTTCTGTGAGATTTGTTAAATTTCCACATTAGCCTTTTAAAATACTTCCTTCCACTCATTTCCCCCCAAATTCTTGTAGATAATTAGCTTAGTCTGGTGTCATGGAGGACGTTCAATATGTTGGTGAAATTGAGCTTCCTCCTGTTGTTTGGCCTTTTCAGGTTTTTGATTTACTTGCTCATCTTCTCAAATTGTTTGCTGGGCTGCCTTTCAAACAAGTTATTGTCCAGTGAAATAATTAACCATAATCACTCGCGTAACATGTGAAATGAAGTGATGTACCTGAAGCTATTTTTGGTAAATGGGCACAAATTGCCATTCATTTAGTTTTGAGACATTCAAATTTGGAGGGAAAAAAATTAACGTTCTCCTTGGAATCTTCTCTTTTCTCTGCAAATCGTAAACCTTCTGCTGGGAATTCTACATCTTTCAAAACTTTAGCATTAGTTGATGTGGGCGTTGGAAAATCAGAGGAACATTCACTGTCAGGCTTAATACGGTTTGTGTGGAGGAGAGACATGGAATATGATTAATTGATTTTAACCCACTGTATTACATATTGCTCATGAAGTAGATAACTGTTAATGCGATTGAATTCTAGAATCCACTTGTTCACAATACTGTTTCCTGAAGAATAGTTTTACTGAAAATGTTAATGTCCCTCTTATTGCGTGCCAACCGCTGATTTTTTGGAAATGTATCATTTATACCTTGATCGTATTTTAACAACCTTTGTATAGTTGTGATACTGAAAGGTGCATATTTTGTAAATTGTGCTTAATTTCTTTGGTGTGTCTAAATGAATGTTGCTTTAAAGGAGCCCGGCTCCTGTCGGTGTATGTGATTAGGGAGTGCGACTGGGTCCTCTGGGAGTGGGTGAATGGATCACGACTCCACGCCCGTTGTGGGTGATGTCGTGCTGATCGATCTCAAATGAGTCTATTTTTTTGCCATGAATCTCACCACTCCTATTTAATGTGTAATAAAGAACACAAATAAAGAGGAGCTTATGTTGGTTGTTCTTGTTCATGTTTAGTAGTTCTTTAAGAAGCATTTACGATTCATGTTGGATAATATTCATTCACTTCAACAGCAGAAGCCTGTACGTAAACATTACTTCTATCAGGGAATACTTGGATACATTTTCACAACCATTCAATATCGAAATATCTGATACCTGGATCAATAAGGACAGAGAACTGGACTTTGACATGGATGGTTATGAACTTAGTTATATAAATAGACAAAATAAAGGAGGAGGATGAGTAGACATATATGTGGACAAGACATTAAACTTCAAGGTGATGGACAGTATTACAATAGTAGTGGGTAATGTTTTGGAATGCATATCAATAGAAATCTGCAAAGAAAAAAGTAAAAATCTGATCATTAGTTGTTTTTATAGGGTACCTGGCTCTAATATTGAGGTTTTTAAAGACTGGATGGAAGACATTTTCGTTTCACTCAAGAGAATAATATCGAACCATCATAAAATGATGGTTCGATATTAATAAATTAACGTTAAACTTGAGCAAAACAAAATGTATGTTATTTGGAATCTGCAGAACAAATGAACAAATAAAGATACCGATTGATGGCGTAGACATTGAATGAGTTAGTCAGATACAATTCCTCGGTGTAACATTTGATGAGAAACTAAACTGGAAATCTCACATAAAACATACGCTCTAAGATGTCAAGAAGCATTGCAGTAATTATTTAAAGCTAAACAGGTTCTGGATCATAAATCACTACACATCCTCTATTGTTCACTGGTTTCACCTTATTTAAGTTACTGTGTAGAGGTTTGCGGCAATAATTACAAAAGTACATTACATTCACTGCTTATTCTGCAGAAAAGAGCTATACGGACCACTTTCAATGCTGGTAGGGATCACACAAACTTATTATTCATACAGTCAAAAATACTCATATTAAATTGAACAATAAATAGCACAATTAATGTTTAAAGCAAAAAATAACAAACCGGCAAATATTCAAAAAATGTTTGCTCAAAGAGAAGGGAGTTATTTTTTGCGGGGATAATGAGCGCGGGGAGACCAGTTTCCTTCGTCCCTTTGTTGGGAACTCGTTTATTTTGTAAAGCAAACATAAGACATGCTCCAAACTAAATAGTAATGGTCGATCCATGGGCTTCCTGGTTCCGTCGAGGTTGAGCACAGTCTCCGGATCTCTCTCTCTCTCACAGGTAACACCTCTCTCCTACTGCAACACAAAGCAGGCACATAAATACACATTCCCTGATTGGACCTGATCGCGGGCACCTGCTCGCAACAAGGGTCCAACCCCCCCAGCCGATCCGGTGTGTTCCCAACCGTCCCCTACCTCCCCCTGCAGGCCAGACATCGCACGTCCCCCCCCACATACCCCCACCGCCCAACACAGGCCGGGGCATATCCGGCCGCCAACCTTCTCCCCCCCCCCCCGGAACGGGAGAGGAAGTATGCCACGGCCATCTGCGCCCCGGGCCTGTGCACGACCCGAAAGTTGAAGGGCTGCAACGCGAGATACCACCGGGTGATCCTCGCGTTGACGTCCTTCATGCGGTGGAGCCACTGGAGGGGGGCGTGGTCGGAGTAAAGGGTGAACGCGCGCCCCAGCAGGTAGTAGCGAAGGGCGCCGACCGCCCATCGGATGGCGAGACACTCCTTTTCGACTGTGCTGTACCGACCCTCCCGATCCGATAGTTTTCTGCTCAGGTACAGCACCGGGCGGTCGACCCCTTCCACCTGCTGGGTCAGGACCGCGCCCAACCCCCTGTCCGACGCGTCTGTCTGCAGGGAAAAAGGGAGATCAAAGTCAGGAGCACACAGGACCGACTTTCCACAGAGGGCTGTTTTAATAGCCTCAAACGAAACCTGACATGGCTCCGACCACTGGACTGTATCTGGGGCCCTCTTACGGGTGAGGTCGGTCAAGGGGCTGGCCAGGTCGGAGAAGTGTGGTACAAACTGCCGGTAGTACCCTGCCAGCCCCAAGAACCGCCTCACCTCTTTCTTGGTCCTGGGCCGAGGGGAGGCGGCGACCGCTGCGGTCTTCGCGACCCGTTGCCGGACCATCCCCCCCCCCAGGTGGTACCCCAGCTACTGGATCTCCCTCCGCCCGATCATGCACTTTTTTCGGGTTGGCCGTGAGCCCCGCCCGTCTCAGCGACTGAAGAACGGCCGCCACCTGCCGCATATGCTGCTCCCACGTTCCACTATAGATGACGATGTCATCAATGTAGGCAGCAGCATATGCGGCGTGGGGCCGTAACACCCGGTCCACCAGCCGCTGAAACGTGGCCGGGGCCCCGAACAACCCGAACGGAAGCACCTTAAACTGGTACAAACCGAGCGGAGTGGAGAACGCCGCTTTTCCCCGGGCTACTGGAGACAGCGGAATCGGCCAGTAGCCCTTCGTGCAGTCCAGGGTCGTGTAATAGGTGGCCATGCAAAGCCGGTCCACGGGTTCGTCGATCCGAGGCATTGGGTAGGCGTCAAACTTCGACACCGCATTCACTCTACGGTAGTCTACACAGAACCGGACAGACCCGTCCGGCTTCCCCACAAGCAGGACGGGACTGCACCAGTCACTGTGAGACTCCTCGACCATGCCCAACTCCAACATGGTTGCCAATTCACGCCGCACCACATCTTGTTTGTGGGCGGGTAGCCTGTAGGGGCTTGTCCGCACCGTTAACCCGGGCTGCGTCTTGATGTTGTGAGTAATTAGCGGGGTGCGACTGGGCAGGGGCAAAAAGACGTCGGCGAACCGGAGTTGCAGACCGGCAACGTCCCGCGCCTGACTCCCCGAGAGACCCTCGCCCTGACCAACAGGGGGGGGTGGGGCCTGGGCTAGGGACGTCCGGCCCGAGCTCTTCTCTCCGGTAACGTTGACGCAAACGCGACAGGGACCGCATCGTTCCAGCTCTTTAGGGGGTTGATGTGATAGACCTGCTTGTTTTCGCCCCGGTCCGACCGCGCTACCTCGTAATCCACGTCCCCAACCCGCCGTGTGACCACAAAGGGCCCTTGCCACTTCGCGAGTAATTTGTTGCTAGAGGTGGGCAATAGTACGAGGACCTTTTCCCCCGGGTAGAGATCGCGTAATCTAGTCGTACAGGCGTCTCTGACTCTCCTGGGCTCGGTGTGACAGTACTCACGTGACAAGACCCCTAGTGAGTGAAGCTTTGCACGCAAGTCCATGACGTACTGGATTTCGTTCTTGCTGTCACTGGACCCCTCCTCCCAGTTTTCTTTAATGAGGTCCAGGACGCCCCTGGGCTTACGCCCATAAAGCAACTCAAATGGGGAAAACCCTGTGGAAGCCTGGGGCACTTCCCGCACTGCAAACAACAGAGGGTCTAGCCATTGATGCCAATTCCGAGCATCCTCGTGTACGAATTTACGGATCATGGACTTTAAAGTCCGGTTAAACCTCTCACACAAGCCGTCCGTAGCTGGGTGATAGACGCTTGTGCGGATGGCTTTGACCCTCAATAACCCGTAAAGTTCCCTAATCGTGCGTGACATGAAATTGGTGCCCTGGTCAGTGAGAATCTCCTTCGGGATTCCCACCCGCGATATGACCTGAAACCACGCCTGCACAACACTCTTCGCAGAGATGTTGCGCAACGGAATTGCTTCCGGGTACCGGGTTGCGTAGTCGATCAGGACTAACACAAATCGATACCCGTGTGCGGAACGTTCTAATGGCCGGATAATGTCCATGCCGACACGATCGAAAGGGGCTTCCACCAGGGGAAGGGGCCGTAAGGGAGCCCTGGGGGCGGCCGGGGGATTCACCAGTTGGCACTCGGGGCAGGATGCGCACCACCTGCGCACCTCTGCCCGAATCCCCGGCCAATAGAACCGGGCCATTATCCGGTTAAGTGTTTTGTCGTACCCTAAGTGGCCCGCCATTGGGTTATAATGCGCCGCCTGGAAAACCATTTCCCGGCGGCTCCTGGGTACCAGCAACTGGGTGACAACCTCCTCACTCTGGGTGTCACGACTCACCCGATAAA
Source organism: Gadus morhua (assembly GCF_902167405.1). Taxonomy (NCBI): domain Eukaryota; kingdom Metazoa; phylum Chordata; class Actinopteri; order Gadiformes; family Gadidae; genus Gadus; species Gadus morhua. Next base: position 24,707,273 of record NC_044056.1, read on the forward strand.
GCCTATCCCTAACCACTATAAAGTGTGGGTAAGTCAGCGTTGCGTCTGGCCGGACCTTACTCCCATCAATTACTATCACCTGGTCGTAGGCTGAGCTCAGTGTGGCGTCACGAGACTGCTCGAGGGGGAAATCCTCCCAGCGCCGAGGTGGGAACCTCGGCGCTGGGACCTCGGGTTGGGGATCCCCCGCCTCCCCCGATCCCTGAGCAGCGTCGGCCTCCCCCGCCTCGGCGCAGAACACAGCAAACGACTTACATGTCCCTACCGGTCGTGCTCGCATCCCCATAGTCCCCCTAACAGCCTGTGGAAACCCAGCCCAATCCAACCCAAGGATCAGGGGATGCGTGAGGCTCGAACAAACCGCCGCCTTAACACTATGCTTTTTCCCCCCACAACGAATTTCGATAGGGACCAAAGGATACTCGTGCACATCCCCGTGTATACACCTCACCACAGAGTCCAACAGCGCCTGGTGCGTACCCCGCTGAATCCAAACCGGGATTCGGTACGCCTCACCGGGACCGTGGGGAGGAGACGGGGCACCGATGACGCGGACGACATGACCCACCTCCATCATAGGGCATTCCCGCCGGAGGTGGCCAGGCCGCCCGCAACGTCAGCACCCCTCCCCTGCCGTCTGAACTCCTGTCTGTGGAGTGGGGGGGGGAAGCAACTCATGTGCCCGCTCTGGACCGGGCTCCCCCCCTCTCGCCCTTGGTGCCGGTGTTGCTCTGTCCCGCCGCAGGGCCGCCGCACCGGCCCGTGGGCCTGCTACCGGCGGTCGCTGGCTCGCCGTTGGTGGAGGCAGGTAGCTCTCTGCTAGGACGACCGCAGCGGAGACACTCTCGGGCCGGTGATATCGGACCCAGGCGGATGTCCTCGCCGGCAGCCCCTCCACAAATCTCTCCAAGGCGACCTGCTCCACCACCTCCTCCGCTGTATTCCGGTCTGGAACCAGCCATCTCCTGGCCTGGTCCCTTAGCTGTTGGGCGAAGGCGAAGGGCCGGTCCCCCTCGCCGAAGGCCAGCGCCCGGAACCGCCGCCGATGTTCCTCCGGGTAGAGGCCCAGCCGATCCCGGATGGCTCGGGTGATGGCGTCATAGTCCCGCTGAGCCCCGACCAGCAGACTGTGGGTGGCTAGCTGCGCCTCGCCCGTCAGGCGCGGTAGGAGATGGTGCGCCCACTCCTGGCGAGGCCACCCCGAGACCTCGGCCACCCCCTGGAAGGTCCCCAGAAAGGCCTCTGCGTCGTCCGTCTCCCCCATTTTCGGGATGTGAATGTTGGGAGTAGCCTCCCGGGGTCCCTCGCCGCGTCCGCTGGAGTTGAGGAGCTCCCGGAGCATGGCCCAATCGGTGGCCAAGGATTGGACCAGTTCCGTAAGCACCTCGTTCTGCGCGTGGTGTAACTGGCTTTGTCGCTCCGCCATCTGGGCCAAGTGCCCGAGCACGTTTCCCAATGGGGACTGGTCCATTTTCAATGCGCTCGCCCCACTTTGGGCTCCACTGTAGCAGGTTAATGAGCGCGGGGAGACCAGTTTCCTTCGTCCCTTAGTTGGGAACTTGTTTATTTTGTAAAGCAAAAATAAGACATGCTCCAAACTAAATCATAACGGTCGATCCATGCGCTTCCTGGTTCCGTCGAGGTTGAGCACAGTCTCCGGATCTCTCTCTCTCACAGGTAACACCTCTCACAGGTAACATCTCACTCCTACTGCAACACAAAGCAGGCACATAAATACACATTCCCTGATTGGACCTGATCGCGGGCACCTGCTCGCAACCAGGTCCAACCCCCCCAGCCGATCCGGTGTGTTCCCAACCGTCCCCTACCTCCCCCTGCAGGCCAGACGTCGCACGTCGTCCCCCACAGATACGTTTAAAAAAGAATATATATATATATAGTAATATAGATATTAATAATAATAAATGAAATTGTTATTAATAATAATTATTATGACTAAGGAAGCTTAATTACAATGAGTTACGGAGAAGGGGTGGGATTTAATAAGTGTAAACTTCTTCCCACTCCTTTTTGAACATGTTACAATTGTCTAGTGTTTTTCATTCAGGTATCTATTTATGCTTTCTATTTTGTGTAACATCATTATTTTTTGTAATACATTTTTGTAATACATTTTCAATCAATCAATCAATCAATACAGTTCATACTGGCAAGTGAACTTCATCAGTTAAAGGTGCAGCAATTTCAGTATTTTTTTCAATTGACACTGCTCAACAGGCTATATTCATTACTACGTACTAACGTGTATACTACGCAATACTGGATACTCAGCCTGAAGTCAATGCTACAATACTAGATACTGAATTCTATACCACTTACTTAATATTCTACTAGTCAAGACTACAATACTGGGTACAGCAGTCAACACTACAATACTAGGAGCCGAAGACTACCACTCAATCCCCTGTACCAGCAAGCACTTCAATGTGGTGAAGCCGTGAACTCTGTTTTCCCTCTCACTCCCATTAACTGTTACAACATAAATACCTCGTCTCAATTCATCTCAAATGTATTATAACCAGCATGGTATTTATTAACTGATTATACACTTTTAAGAGTCAGTTCTCCATTTATAAACATGCACTTTGCATATTTTATACATATTTATATAAATGTGTGTATTTGTAGACACCTGTGCTTGTGTGTATGGTCTGCCAGGTAGCAATGCTGTGTTTTCGTTTGTTTTTTGTTTGGACATGGCCCTGTCATTTGTAATGCTGCTGCTATGTGCCCTCAATTGCCCCCTGGGGACAAATAAAGTTTTTTTGAATTTGAATTTGAATTTGAATATCAATGCTGGTACTAGAGTCTAAACTACTCAATGCTGGGTACCACAGGCTACACTAATCACTAATGGGTACTAGAGTCTACAGACATCCTATACATAGATGCAGAATTGGCTGCTGGGACGTGAGAAATGCGGTCAGAGGGGAGATTGGAACAGAGGATATATTTCTGCTTGGGGAACACAGTTTGGCATCGACAACCACCATTCGGACTTGCTCATTGGTTGTGTCTGTGTTTCATAAGATAATGCCTCACGGTTGCACCACATTGCCAATTTTGGCCGCATTTTTTCAAATATGCCGCACTTTCACCGAAAAAATTGCTGATTTCCGCGCAAAATATGTGGGGCTTGCATGATTTCATAATCCCCGCATTTTCGTTGCAAAAAAGTCACATATATTTGTGACTTGTAGCACATATATAGTTGAAAAATGTTGCGTTTACTTCACACAAGAGCAGCCATTTCCCCCTGTTGCCATTGGAATGTTATGAAGTGACGTTATAACGCGACGTCATCAAAAAGCTGCATTTTTTGCATGTTCCCGCATTTTTCGCAAGTTCCCTTAATTTTTGCATGTTCCCGCAATTTTTATTGCATAAATTGCATAAATATGCCGCATATTTCATCGCATTTTTCAAGAAAACGTGCCGCATAATCAAGGATTTTTGGCCGCAACAATCACAAAAATGCCGCATTTTTCTGGAGGGACTGTATAAGGTAAGATATATAGATATCTAATGTATTCAAATTCATAAATTGTTTAGCCTAAAGTAATCATATATTGTTGCTTCAACTTAAAAATAGCTGACCGTTTTTTTTCCCCTTCTCTGGTTCCCAGTTTTGATCTCGGACGTCTGGTCACTTGTAGCATATAAGAATATTCTATTAGGCCTACTGTTAAGCCAACTATGAATAATAAAACACGCTAAACCATGTGTCCTTTATCATAGCTACACGTATGACGAAAAAACGCGTGAAAATCGGTGGTATTAAGTGAGGTATGATTAATTAAATGTGCTGACAGTTCATTGCTCCTGCCAAACGGATTGGACTGAGTGGAGCGGATCACTATTCCAAAATGGCTGCCCCGCGTCTCGTTCAGTGCCAAGAGGGTATGCGTTCGATGCTCCGCCTATGATAATTTAAACTGAAATCTCATTGCTGGAAGGAACAGTGCTGGAGGAAATCCATTCAATCGAGACCAACGCCCAGTCTATGGACAAGAAGTCTCCTGCAAAAAAGACCCATATGGAACCTTAGTCCTGCTCAAACTAAGGCCGAAGGACGCCAGCACAGGTACATATTCGTATTGTGAGCAGCAGAGTCACAATTGTTGCGACTCTATGCTGGTGAATCAGTTAGTACCCTTCAGGTACGGAAGTTTCCGGTATTGTTACTGTGAGCACAAATAGAAAACCCAACTTTTGATTCCCCATGATCTGTAAACATTGCACAAAATGACACTAGTATATCAAATAACGCTATGCTTTATTAATCATAGTTTCAAATAAAAAATACAGCTCAGTTAAGGATGGAGGATGTTGAACTTTAGGTGGCAGCAAACTCAAACAGAAATAGTGCAGTGTCAACTGCTCATATTGACCAGTTGAAGTCCACTGGTCTCAACTTGTAGGCTGTTCTGTTGGAACATCCTGCATCTGAAAGTCTCACTTGTGTTGTCAAAAATATATTGATTTTGAAAAAGTTCTGAAATGGTCAATCAAAATAAATCACATAATAAATCATGGCGCTTAATAAAGCAGGAGCATTAAGCCAGTGCCGACGTCAATTCACTACGTCAGGTGACCTGTATGCACTGATAGAATGTGAAAGGCGGACATCACTGGTCCGGGATGGGTGTAGTGGCAGCATCCATCTTCATGGCGTCCACCAGGAAGCTGAGCTCGTTGCACAGCGTCTCGTAGCGGTACGCCAGCCGGATCTGGGCCACGTTGGTCCGCCGGATGTCGTTGCCCTGGTGGCCGTCCTGCAGGTAATTTGGACCCAGGAAGTGCTGTTTCTCCTGGGGGGGGGGGGGGGAGGTTGTTAATCAGCTAGACTTGCGTTATGCTAGCTAAAGGTGTAATCCTCAACGGCTCCTCCGGCAAAGTGCCCTACGTCCAGCCCTACACCATACACCCCCTGGGGGTACTTATTAATATATACTTATATCCAAAAGTGAGCCCTAAGGACTAAGGACTCACAGACTTAATTGATCTCAGGTGCTAAGTGAGTGAGTGTGTGAGGCCACATGGGCTCAGATAGATACATATGGGATTGGGACAGCACTTCACGAGAGCACATGTTACCTTGACAACGTTTAATGTCAAAGATGTTTTGGATGGACGCTCATTTTGACGTTTTTTTGTAAATGCAATGAAAACAATCGGCTGCAGCAATTTATTGATATTAGAAAATATAATTTTTACTTTTGAATACTTCAGTATAAAGGATGCATTGAATAATGTAGGTGATTATTGGCCTACACATACTAATCATAAGTCAGAACGGGCTACATTTGGCTGAATTATAAAAGGTATAAGTAGTAATATGAAGAGCCATTTGGGAGCCAAAAGAGCAGGCTCTTGTTGGTGAGCTGATCCAAATGATCCGGCTCACTAAAACAACGCTTTGAACTGTGGGTGATTCCCTTAGGTGAAGTCTGCACTGATGCGGACTAACGGAAAGGGCTCGGTAAGTGTGGACTCAAACCCTCAAACCCTCCCAGCTAGCTAGACTAGCCTTCTGGACTAGTGTTTTGCTGGCTTAACTTGTGTCCTGCTAGCAAGACTTGTCAAACTAGCTAGACTAAGGGTGCATCCGAATACTAAGTATATACTATTTCTGTTGAGTGTCTACTACTTCACAATGTAGTACGTTCGACAGCTATGAGTACAACGCCTCCAAACACCACCGAAACGCCCCCGGATGTTTGGAGATTACTTATTTCCCCTCAGATGCCAGCAAAATTAAAGTCATCTGTGATAATTTACTTTAGCTGGAGCTGCTGCTGCTGGTGCCGGGTCAGCCATCTATCTATCTTTTTTTTCTTTTTCACCGCAGCGTTCTTCTTCTTCGGTTACCAGACTCCGGCTGAATTGTGGGATAGCGTAGTGACCTACCGTTGTATACTGTGGCGGTGGTACGCATTCTGAAACTTTTTGCCTACTACACAATGTGTACTGAGCATTCGGACGCGTTTTTGACGTACTACAAAATGCCTACTATATGTCAGTCAAGTATGAGTATTCGCATGCAGCCTAGTGTTATACTAGTTAGACTAGTCGGGTGTTAGCTACACTAGCAGGATAATAGTATCATACTAGGTAGGGGTACTGTACCTTGTGTGAGAGGCCGCTCTGCAGGACACTGTTCCTTGCTATCTCACACACATCACAAGTGCTTAGCTTCCACAGCTGGGCGGCGATGGCGTACTCCTCCATCAATGCTTCCTAAGGAGTAAGGACACGACACTTAGAAATAAGGAATGCAAAAACAAAAGATACAAATAATAGAAGGTAAAATTATAAATATATCACTGCTATCCATATTATTAAAAATATTAAATGAATACATTTTCTGATGCTGCTCAACGCACACCTTGATAACCCATAATAACATTATTAGAAGCAAATTAAGGATATATGTTCATCACTTCAGAATTCATTCCATTCTGACGCTATGACGTCACTCTGACTTCTTGAATTAGAGTGCGATTAACAAAGTTGTTTTCTTTAGCGCCATTGACGGTGAAAATACCTAACGTTATTTTCCCAATTTACAACTAATGAGTCATCTGCTCGGACAGCTGTAGACAACGCTATGGGTCTGTGGTGAATATGACCGCGGGGTTATCCGTGGAGAAAATAATCATGAATAACATATTAAAAATAATAAGCCTGTTAAACGTTGTTTTAATGTTATAACGTTAGCCTATGTTTAAGCTTGGGGGCTGGCATGAACCACCAGAATAGAACATGATAGTAAGATAGATCAATATTGAAATATCATAGCAATAAATTATCTCTCTACTGGTTTACTGTTCTCTCTGGTTCCCCGGAAGTTAGAAGGTAAAGAACGACCATCAAATGAAACAGTATTACCTTGAATAAAACAACTTATTTCTCTGGGTCGGCCTAATAGTATTTTGATATTTGAACGTGAAAATTATATATATTATACCTTTCAGAGTCTCCAAAATCTCTTGACCAACAGAATAACAGAACGTGATCAACCGAAACGTTGATAAAACATACTTACATTTCTCTGTAGGGATCCTTTCCATAATGATGGATGAATATAACTGAGCCAAATTAAGCACTTTTAGAGGACGGATTATGGCTGCAGTGTTCCTACTCAATGCCCTACCAATTTTTTTAAATGTAGCCCACATTATTAATATATACCCAAAATTATTAAAAGGAAAATCCAGGTTGAACAATTTTCAAACAAACAAAGTAAAATACCAAATTCCTCATTCTCTTGGTTAATTGGCATGTAGAGTTGCATGATAAAAAACAGTGATGGTATTAATGGGTTGGGTAAATGGATGATGCATCATTAGATGGCCGGTACTCAGGCTGGGAGGGCTGACCTTGGTGTAGTGGAACAGCAAGGGATCGTCAGTGGACAGGGACACACACAAGCCTTTGTGGAGGAACTCGCGCAGAGGGTTCTTGGAGTACTCCAGGAACAGGCCGTTGTTGCTCAGAGGGGACATAGCGATGGGCACCTGGCAGAGGTAGTAGAGGTACTGGAGCACTGGACTCTGAAGAGGACAAGAGGACACTTAATTTGAAGGTTATTCTTGAATGTGTTACTGATGCATTTATATGAATACCAGAGGTTTAAGGTCGACCATTTAGATCCCACCTCCACTGCTTGATGAACATGTTTTCTTTTAAACTTTGATATCCAGAAGTCATTACTTTCATGAAAATGTTGTGCCAACAAAAATTTTTACAGATCCAATGCCTATCCAAAAGTATAAACACCAGAGACCAACTCATCTAAACAATTCCTGGCTCTTTAGAAATAACCATTCACACTTCAACTGGCCCCGCCAGCAGTCAGGGTTCTGGCCCACCTTCTTTAGGTTGAGGCCGTGGGAGATGTTGTCTGCGGTGAGGAAGGCGGACACTAGGTGGGTGATGGATCCAGCCTCGCCACAGTGGGGCCGGAACTGGAAGGTGTTCAGGCCTCTTTCCCTTCAGACACGAGACAGAGTACTTCACTAAGTAGGACTGACCTTCACATCTTCGTTTGATGAAGGTCAGACTCTGAGTCCTTTCATACAACAATGAAAGGTGTACCTTTCAGGCTCAAACGGTGTTGGACGTTTGTCAATAAAGTTTCGAAGACCAAAAACGCTCTTGTTTATCTATCTGATGAATTAGCGGTTTCCGCTCTTACAAAGTTATCTTTGAATATGGTTTGTCACTAGCCTGGCTCCGCCCGCCTACGTGCTACGCTCAGTTTTAATTTCCCTTCAGTACTACGTCTGGATTTGCGGTATATTCGTGGGTTTTCTCCGGCCAAATTTTGCCAGTCCAATCAGAGAAAAGATGGAGTGGCTGAGAAAAATGACGTTGAGGGCGTAAGCTAGTTTCAGTTGTAGTAAAATGTTAGCGATTGGTTATGGCAGATCCAGAGTGGCACTGGGCAGACTCAATTGTTTTAAACTCCAACCGACACCCGCCTTCAAGTGAGTTAACGTTTTTCAATGTAGAGTGGCCTGACTCTCTGTGCAAATGAAAAAAAGTACGAGAGTCTGGTAGGACCAGGCTAGTTTGACACTAGTTCCCTCCCTCAATTTCTGCAATTTTTGATTAGTAATTGAATAAACCCTAATACAGCATGGAGACATTCCAGTTCATTCATCGTTAAAGAGCCTGTTAGCATGTGCCTGTGCTACTACTTCTGTTGCTATGTATGCACCCATCCATTAGACGGGGGGGACTTAGGAGGACTTACTTGCGCAGGTTGTTGAGCACCATGATGTTGGCGTACATGTGGAAGAGGTAGTAGCTGTAGGGGGGGTTCTCCTCGGAGGTCCAGCTCTCAGGCTTGGGACTACTGAAGGAGAACATGTGGTCGCTGTGTTTGGACTCGTCGTCCACACTGTCGAACCCCGTCAGCTGCAGCGGGACAGGACCGTGTTAACAGTTCAACAGATCCTCCTCCAAGGGAACAGAACATTAAGGAGGGGGGGGCTACATGAACCGATGTGTAATGAGTTCACAATGTACAGTAGCTACGGGAACGGCCATATGGGAGCAGGGTAGTCTAGTTGTGGTACTCCACTACCAGTTGAACGGTTCTGGGTTCAAATCCCATTTCCACAGCATACCTGTAGGCATCATTGAACAAGATGTCTAACCCCTACCTGTCAACTGAATGACCAAATAGTGTAATTAAATAATCCAAATAATCCAACCTTCCCAGACCTGGGAGCCATCAGGTCTGGGAAAGTTCATTCAAAGATCAGTTTTTCAATATTCAATAACAATAATTTTAGATGAACCCATATTTCGGCAAATATATTGAATCCTCTTGCACGACTTACGTATTTTAAAAACAAGTGCACTTCCTTGTTCTTCTGTGGGTTGACTGTGGCCTCAAACAGTGGGAGGAAGATATTCTCCAACATCTTGGCAAAGTTTGGTATGATCTTCTTGGCCCTGAAAATATCACTGAAAGACAAATATGGTAACATTTTTTGTTTTATCAACATTTCTCACTTTGAGATGTAAATCATTTCCCTACCTGCCACAGTTAGTACAAAAAGCTCTGCTTGCTGAACATTTAGCTGACTTAAGATTACTTTATTGATAGGTAAAGGTTAGCCACTTGTTCGCCACTATTAACAAAATGTCTCAAAAAAATGTGTTCTTAGAACCCAACACTGGGTTTCATAAAACCTACATTTTGTGAAACACCTCAGAAGGAGGTTCAGCATTATGGACCATCTGGAACAGCGTAACTAGCAAGTAATTATGTCCAGTTTACACCCAATGCTGACAATGCTAACCGATGGGAAAGAAACATAACAGTATATTGTACGTTAACCTAAAACAATACTTCTGTTTAGCGAGTCATTCATGGATGTTTTTCCAAAGTGATCTACAGTGAACTGAGCTCAGTTCCATGTCATTAAGAGCTTCTTGCTGAAGGACACCTCCAGAAGGCCTGGCGGATCAGATGGATCATCATCCCGTTGGGCCAGACTACCCTAACCACTATACTAATATCAGGACCCCCTTGGTGGGGTGGGGGGGACCTTCAAAACCTTCACAATAATCCAACCTTCAAAGTCAAACCCAAACATAAATGCATGTATACATCTCATAGTTATAGTGATGGTACGAGGAGCTCACTAGATGCGGGGGACCTGGATCATCCATTGCAGGTTGGGGGAGTGGAGGCGCTGCTGGACGAACCAGGAGGCCAGGGTCCGCCACTCGTCTGGAGAGCGTCCGTAGATGGAGAGGCGTGGCTCGGCGTGCTGGTATTTGCTCTCCTCCAGCCCGTGAGCCACTTCCTGTTGGAGGATACCAGGCAGTCCATTAATGGGGAGACATGGGGTAATCCCTTCTGATGCTGCTGCTACCCCACGTCTGCTCCCACAAGCAGCACTGCACTGAGTCACATGCTGCCATGGATACAGATGTCTTCTAGAGATGTCCGATATTATCGGCCCACCGATATTATCGGCCCGATATTAGCATAAAAATGTAATATCGGTCAATATCGGTATCGGATTTTTTTTGAAAAAAACAAAAACAAACAAAAAAAAAACATGGCACTTTTCCCTTAAATTAAGTTGAAGTATTTTTCTTATTTTGCACAGACAATGTTAACATTTGGAAAGCCTTGTTGCATTCAAGAATGCATCCAGTGGGGCATCACAATAACATTAAGCATGTTGTGTTAATTCCACAACAGGAGATATGTAATGTTACCTAAATTAGGTTTGAGGAAAAATAACCCAAATATCGACATCGGTATCGGCTGATATCGGAATCGAAAATTTAGAGTTGGACAATATCGCATATCGGATATCGGCAAAAAAGCCAATATCGGACATCCCTAATGTCTTCTATATATTTTATGGCTCTTTATTGATATTTTTAATCTGTAAAAATAAAATATTAGACCACTGTCTAGTACATGCTGCTGTGTAACCCAAATATGTATGTCTGGAATAAATAAAAAATCGGTTTATTATTAATTCCAAATCAAACGATAAACTTCAGAAGGAATTATATTTTCGGATTTGTAATTTTATAATTGTTTTTCTGGCACTGGCAGGCTCGATATTTGGACACATAATACAATTAGACGTTTCTACATGCCACTAAGCTTCTATTGGTTCATAAAGACTGATTATAACTAACACAAAGCTGGCTCACGCACTTTGTTAGTTTGTCACAGTCACATTTCACTTATGTTTTATCTTCTGGATCTTAAATCTCACCCTAACGAACGTGAGGTATTTGGGAAGTGAAAGCAATGCTTATTTTAAATATGTTAACAATTATTGTTAATAACGTCTACATCAAATGTCTGTAATGAAATGGACAGCATGGATCTTTTTGCATATTGCTACCACTATTAAAGTGTGTATAGATATATTTTCTGCATTGTTCCTTGTTGTTCTTACTTTAACTTTAATTGCGTATCTCTTATTCATTTAGTGTCAACTAATGTCTTTCTGCTGGGATACCCACATTTCCCGTCTCGGATTAATAAAGTACCCTATCATCTTGTATTTATGGCATATGAGGGTCTGTTACCCTCTGAAGGCAATTTCACCCTGTTGTTCATATTTGCGGAATGATTGATACTGTACCTTAATCAGGCGTGCAAAGTATTCTCCATTGATATAGTTGTCTGTCTTCAGGTAGATTTCTCTCAGCTCGCTGGCCCCTACAGGGTTGTATTTGGAGTTGAACTTGTCAAAGCGGTGAAATGTTTGTCTTCCCTAGGGATTGGGAAGATCTGTGAGCTGTGCAATCAGCCAGAAAACATCAAATCACTCTGACTCTGAAGACCTTGCATGAAGCCCAATCAAATTACATCAACAGATTAAATGTGTCTACAACACATTCTGTGCCCCTGTGCCAGGAAATGCTGTGTGTTCTGTCCTTACTTTTTAGTTCAAATGTATAATTAAATGTTATAAACCTTTAATTAAGTCATTCATGAATTAAATATTGAATATTGAATAGTATATTGAATAGTATGTAATGGAATGGCCACATTAAACAGATACTTATAAAACAGGCTTCAATGGAGTCTATTTGAGTTCAGTTAAAATGCTCTTTGTTGTGGTACTTTCTTCTTGTTCAATTACTTTGTCTGTAGCCTTGTCTTATTATCTAGTCTGAATCAGACTTATTTAACTCATCATTTAACACATCAGTAGGTAGACCGTTGCTCTCTACTTTTCTCTTCTACATAATCAATGGTGACATGTCCATTGATTGTGGTGGTGGTCTTTATAATGAGTTGTATTGATGAAATAAATTACCCAGATAGGTCATCGTGTTCATCGAGCTGACCGACCATCTGACGGCCTTCGTGCTGCCCAACTATCCGACCAACCATCTGACCAACCATCTGACCAACCATCCAACCGACCATTCAACCGACTATCCAACCGACCATCTGACTGACCATCTGACCAACCGTCTGACCGACCATCTGACCAACCATCTGACCAACCATCTGACCAACCATCCAACCGACCATCCGACCAACCATCTGACCGACCATCTGACCGACCATCCAACCGACCATCTGACCGACCATCCAACCGACCATCTGCCCAACCGTCCAACCGACCATCCAACCAACCATCTGACCAACCATCCTACCGACCATCGTGCTGACCGACCATCTGACCAACCATCAACCCGACCATCTAGATAAGTAGGGAGCGTTTCTTACGGCGTGCACGTCCAGGGAGTCCACGGTGAGGTCGTAGGGGTCCATGGCCAGGTTCTGGAACACCTGGCCCAGGGTCAGCTTCTCCCCGCCCCTCTCCAGTACCACGCGCTCCGCCTCCGTCTTATACGTTGTCTGGATGAACTTCAGCAGATGTTTCTGGTTCATGCAGGCAGCTGCGTGGATGTGTGTGTCAACCTGGTTGAGAAGTGCATCCACACACACACACAAACACACACAAACAATGATGTCCGTGAGGTGCAGCAGATCTCTGGAGAACAAGCTTCATCCATAAAACATAGTTGAGAAGAATGTGCTTAATGTGCTGACGATTTTGTTGAGTTTTTGCTCTTGATACTGTGGAACTCTTGCTGTTCTTGCACAATCTTGTGACTCGATATCCCAAGGCTTTAATATTTTCTGCTAATAAATGGATTCGGTCCACTCATTGTCACGTGAAGAACACATGTTTATAGTGGAATGTGCACTAATGGGAATAAGATACCAAACAAAACGACCAGCTTGGAGCCAAACAGGAAGATGCAATCATCTAAGCAACACGCAAAGACACGTTTTTCAAGTTTCATTTCCAGCACTACCCTAGATGGCCATGTCCAAGGACTAAGTTCAGTTGCTTTGCAGGAAGCTGAACAGTAATATCCCCTGACAGGCATCCGCCCGCAACTCAAACAAGGCTTGGACAGGGAGGAGACAAGGCAGGCTCTTATCACACAAGGACCCAATGCAGGGAGCACTGAGGCTGGAGCCCGGGGCTGGAGCCAGGGCCTGGAGCCCGGGGCTGGAGTACTGAGGCTGGAGCCTGGATCTGGAGCCTGGAGCTGGAGCTGGAGCACTGAGGCTGGAGCACTGAGGCTGGAGCCTGAGGCTGGAGGCTGGAGCCTAAGGCTGGAGCACTGAGGCTAGAGCACTAAAAATCATCCAAAAATGTTCGACAAAAGTTTGATATTATGAGATAGCAAGCAACTGACAGTGTGTTACTTTCTGTGTAGTAACCCTTTTCATGAGCCAGATAAACAGACTACTAGGCCAGTTTAGCTAACACACAAAAGAGTATTAGTCATTGTCATGAATGATTGTTTTTACTTATGATCATTATTGCTACTACAGTTTCCGACTTTTTCTCAACCTCTAGTTGTAATTAAACCCATAGCTATAATATGGAAACCCCAGTCGATAATGTAACAAATTTCTGAGCGCATAATATAATAACAATTTGCCTATAATTTTACAATGTATAGCATTTTTGGTTCACCTGTTACTTAATGAAGCAAGCATAATCATTTTCACCTTACGTTATGAAGCAAGCATAACATTTTTCTACTTATAAGTCGTTTCACCCATGTCCTCAGCATTTTCGCTGCATTTGTATATCAAGAGATTCGATCCTGAGGGTGATTCACACTTGATGGAGATTCCTGCTTTATATGCGGACATCGATGTCGTTTAGATATCAGTAGAATCAACAGGGGGTTTAGGAGGATGGGCTTGCAAGTAGCGGGATATGGCGTAGGGTCTAAGTTCGCAAAAAATAGTTTGTTTTGGTTTGACCACAGACAACATGGAGGCAGAATGGGCAGAACTTATCGCAATCATCTTAAATGTTGATACAATTATGCATCTTATATTCCGTTGCATCCACAAAATCCGAAGCATCGATCGATGAAAGATTGGAGCATGAGTTGGAGACAAATAGAAGAAACGACGAAGAGGAAAGGCATCACAAACGACTGCGTTACCGTAGAAAGAGCGTCTATTTTTGCTTAAATTTACATATAACAAACACTGGGACAAATATAGTAGATTTCTGTGTTTAACTTGGAAAACAGAGAGTGGAAGGACGTCAACCTATAATGTTCAGCTAACTGTTGTCAATAATAATAATAATAAAAATAACATTTTTTATATACGCGTGCAGCTTCAAACTTATGGATTGTAATTTATTGTATGATGTGTACTTTTAGGATTATGATAAGACCTATTTTTTAGCGTTCACCCAAAATGACTCTTAAAACCAGTGCCAGCATTTAAATATCTTCTAACCATTCACTGAACAAAAGGCAACAGGCTGACTATCATTAGGGGGCCACTCAGTGAAATGCAGAAGTGTCATCACGTCATCATGCGACTTTCTACTCCTCATTCACATATAAGGTAATTTACATTTCTTACGGAGAAAATACTACCTCTGCGGTAGAATTATTCAGGAGATTTTCAGGGAACAAATGTCAGGATATGTTGTTCGTTATAGGACGCTGTCTCTTTAAGAGATCGCGCGACTTGTTTGTTGATATGCCGGTCGGCGCGATGCTTTAACTTAAAGGGGTAGTTCGGAATTTTGGATAAGGGCCCAATTCCCAAGTTAGCCTGGGTGTTCTTTATCATTGGAGACAGTTTTCAACACATTTCATTCAGTCCTTCTAGTTGCAGAGTTTGCTCGTGCTAGTCTAGCGCACGGCAACGGGCAATACTAGCCTGCTAATAAAACAGTCTTACCCACTCCACAGTACACCCGAGGCAAATCCACTATAGCGCCAGACGGTCGATGTAAATGTCTGTGTTGATAGAATAATGTTAGAAATAAAACCAACCTTGCATTGCATTGCGTTTTGAGGGATTTGCTGTGTCTCAGCAACAGTGTAATATTCCTGGTAGTAGGCTACGGGGGGCCTGCCCGTAATTCCGACACCTCATTGTTCCGACGTCTCAATGGTCCGAAATATTTCATTAGATCGAAATGCCACTATCTGATAAAATAAACGACCTGCCGTTGCGTTGTCGACGTGAGAAAGTGTCTCTTCACTACCTTTATCGCCATTTCTACAGTCTATAGAGAGAACGACTTTACTGGGAGAGTTTGTCAACGGCGGGTCCGTTAAAAAGATATCAATATCGCAAGACATTGTGGGATGCTCAAGGAGTGTGTGCGTGTGTGTGTGAGCTGCGGGCTGCTTGGCACATGCGCACTTGACCAAGTGTGCAGTAACTTGACAGGCCTGCTATTATATATTAGTAAGATAAGATATTCACAGGCCAACATTTAGCAGGGGGTGTTTGATGTTGGGCTCTATTCATGTGGGTATGTGTTTCAGGGAGTGGTGGAGGTTCAGACCTTTCTGACGTTGTAAAAGTCTCTGTGTGGGACCTTCTTCAGCTCCTTCAGTTCAGCCATCTCATTCAGCATCTCATGGAGATGGAACTTAGACTCCAAGAAGTTCAGCCTTCTGTGGCAGTAGGTCTTTCTGCCCGGCGGCGGTTTGGAGATCGGGTAGAGGGAAAACAGTAACAGTAACAGTAAGGAACCAATGTACTGGTGAGGAGATTGAACTGGGAACGCCCTGTCTCCTCCACCTCCTCGTCTCCTCTATAACGCATGGGTTCTCCTCCTCATCTCCTCTATAACGTATCTCCTCATCTCCTCTATAACGTATGGGTTCTCCTCCACATCTCCTCTATAACGCATGGGTTCTCCTCCTCATCTCCTCTATAACGTATGGGTTCTCCCCTCTTCTCCTCTATAACGTAGTGGTTCTCCTCCTCTTCTCCAACTATAATGTATGGGTTCTCCCCTCTTCTCCTCTATAACGTATGGGTTCTCCCCTCTTCTCCTCTATAACTTATGGGTTCTCCTCATCTCCTCTATAACGTATGGGTTCTCCTTATCTCCTCTATAACGTATGGGTTCTCCTCATCTCCTCTATAACGTATGGGTTCTCCTCCTCTTCTCCTCTATATCGTATGTGTTCTCCTCTATAACGTAACTCCTCTTTTCCTCTATATCGTATGGGTTCTCCTCATCTCCTCTACAACGTATGGGTTCTCCCCTCTTCTCCTCTATAACGTAGGGGTTCTCCTCCTCTTCTCCAACTATAATGTATGGGTTCTCCCCTCTTCTCCTCTATAACGTATGGGTTCTCCCCTCTTCTCCTCTATAACGTATGGGTTCTCCTTATCTCCTCTATAACGTATGGGTTCTCCTCATCTCCTCTATAACGTATGGGTTCTCCCCTCTTCTCCTCTATAACTTATGGGTTCTCCTCATCTCCTCTATAACGTATGGGTTCTCCTTATCTCCTCTATAACGTATGGGTTCTCCTCATCTCCTCTATAACGTATGGGTTCTCCTCCTCTTCTCCTCTATATCGTATGTGTTCTCCTCTATAACGTAACTCCTCTTTTCCTCTATATCGTATGGGTTCTCCTCATCTCCTCTACAACGTATGGGTTCTCCCCTCTTCTCCTCTATAACGTAGGGGTTCTCCTCCTCTTCTCCAACTATAATGTATGGGTTCTCCCCTCTTCTCCTCTATAACGTATGGGTTCTCCCCTCTTCTCCTCTATAACGTATGGGTTCTCCCCTCTTCTCCTCTATAACGTATGGGTTCTCCTCATCTCCTCTATAACGTATGGGTTCTCCTTATCTCCTCTATAACTTATGGGTTCTCCCCTCTTCTCCTCTATAACGTATGGGTTCTCCTCCTCTTCTCCTCTATATCGTATGTGTTCTCCTCATCTCCTCTATAACGTATGGGTTCTCCTCATCTCCTCTATAACGTATGTGTTCTCCTCATCTCCTCTATAACGTATGGGTTCTCCTCATCTCCTCTATAACGTATGTGTTCTCCTCATCTCCTCTATAAAGTATGTGTTCTCCTCTTCTCCTCTATATCGTATGGGTTCTCCTCATCTCCTCTATAACGTATGGGTCCTCTATAACGTATGGGTCCTCCAGGTAATCTCCTCTATAACGTATGGGTTCTCCTCCTCATCTCTTCTAGAACGTTTGAGTTCTCCTCATCTCTTCTAGAACGTTTGAGTTTTCCTTACGTGGGTCCGTCCACGATCATGGCGAGGACCTGGCCCATGTCCACAGAGAAGGTCTCCAGGTCGGGGTAGGGGAGGTCCCGGGGCTGCTGCTGCTCCAGGGCCTCTGGGCTGCTGTACACACGCACGATGCCATCCTTCATCTGCAGCAGGTAGCCCAGGTCCTCTGGGAGGTCCTCCAGGGAGTAGGGGTCCTGGCCCGGCCCCGGGCAGGGGCTGACGTCTGCTCAAACGCAGCGTTAGAGTTAAGAGGCAGATGGAATCCCCCCTTAAAGTGCATGTGACCCCAAATCCTCCTCTTTTTATTTTAAACAGCCTCATATGTCGTCTGTTATCTTCAACAGAGTAAGCTTTGCTATTTTATCCCTCTCACTAAAATAACAATGCAGAAAACACAAAGCTCCGTATGGGGAAAGGTTAGAGGTGATGTTTGCGATCAGGAGTGTCAAGCTCATAGAATTTAACGCACAGTGCAGTTCATACAGAATATTACTCATTATAACGTTCATACCCAACAATGGGTGCAAGCTTAAAGGAAGGATTTGCTGGGGGCCATGATGGGTGTGTACTCCCCCACCTCTGATATCTCCGCCCAAAGCTATTCCTCTTCAAATTAAATTAACAGGTTCTCGCACACTTTAAACATCTTAGCAGAACTGATCCAATGTCTGCTGCACTTAGATACAGCCTGATGAAGATCTTCCTCAGGTCAAATCGTAAGAAAGGATGCCTTCCTGATTACTCCACACTCACACACACACACACACACACACACACACAGACACACACACACACACACACACACACACACACACACACACACACACGCACGCACATAACCAAAACCACACACATGCACACATGCACACACACACACCCCACCTGGCAGGACTTCGTCCTCCTGGCTCCAGGTGCGGTCCTCTGCGCTACGGAGGAAGTGCGCTGTGGTCCGTGAGAAGCGGTGGAATGCCAGCCTGGAGTACTTCTCCCTGATCAGGAGAGCTTTCAGCAGGCTTTTGGAGGCCTGCTCATAGTCCTCCACCGTGATCTGGACGAGGGTGGGCCACAACACACGCTTTTAGAACATGTCTCAAACACCTGCACACAAAGACGGAGCCTTTCTGGAGACAATCCATGGGATTGCCTCTGGGCCCAGCTTGTCAAAGAGCATGACCCTGGCTCAGCTGACCTCTGACCCCTGAACGCGGTACTCAGCTGACCTCTGACCCCTGAGCTCGGTACTCAGCTGACCTGTGACCCCTGAGCTCGGTACTCAGCTGACCTCTGACCCCTGAGCTCGGTACTCAGCTGACCTCTGATCCCTGAGCTCGGTACTCAGCTGACCTCTGACCCCTGAGCTCGGTACTCAGCTGACCTCTGACCCCTGAGCTCGGTACTCAGTTGGCCTGTGACCCCTGAGCTCGGTACTCAGCTGGCCTGTGACCCCTGAGCTCGGTACTCAGCTGACCTCTGACCCCTGAGCTCGGTACTCAGCTGACCTGTGACCCCTGAGCTCGGTACTCTTAGTATGCTTAGTATTATAGTATGATAGTATAGTATAGAGGTCCAGTTTACCCCCGCACAGTAATCCCCACTGATGGTCACTCTCTGGTAGTCTGGGAGGTCCTCTGGGGGCGGGGCCTGGCCAGTGGCCGGGCCGGGGAGGTGCGGCTCCGATTGTAAGAACAGAGACTGAGAACGCTTCATCTTAAAGCTCTTCATTCTGGAGGAACATGAGAGCAGAGCAAGACAAAGGAAGGTTACCATTCAGGTCTTATCCCCGGTGTGTCAGTAGTTAAGGTCTTATCCCCGGTGTGTCAGTAGTTAAGGTCTTATCCCCGGTGCGTCAGTAGTTAAGGTCTTATTCCCGGTGTGTCAGTAGTTCAGGTCTTATCCCCGGTGTGTCAGTAGTTAAGGTCTTATCCCCGGTGTG